>NC_133400.1:40969296-41092016 GCF_047511655.1 Castor canadensis
AAAGGTGAGGTTCCTGACTCCTGAAAACTCTGAGAAGTAGGCAGTATTCCTTTAAACAGCTAAGTCAATTCACAATGCTAAACAACTTGCTACACCCTGTTGCTTCAAACATTCATGAGTCTCTTACAAGAGCTACCAGGAATCTTCCATTCGCTTGTATGGGATATTTTGCAAAAGTTGGGTTCCTCACCCATGAAAACGCTGAGAGGTAGGCAGTATTCCTTTACCCAGCTAACTCAGTTCACAATGCTGTTCAAGGTGGTAGACCCTTTCTTTTCTAACATTAATGATTCTCTCAGAAGTTCGACAGTGATTCTTCCCATCCCTCTAAGTGCAGTATTTTGCACAAAGGTGGTATTGCTCACCCATGAAAACGCTGAGTTGTAGGCATTATTCCTTTAAAGCAGTATATCAATTCGCATTGGAAAACAAGGTGCTTGACCCTGCTGCTTCTAACATTCATACTTCTTTTCCAAGAGATGTAGTGCTGGTTCCATTGACTGGAAAGAGGTCATTTTGCACAAAATTGAGGTTCCTCCACCCATAAAAACACTGAGAGTTAGACAGTATTCCCTTCAACAGGTAAGTCAATTCACAGTGCTTAACAGGGTGCTAGACCCTCTTGCTTCTAACATTAATGATTGTCTTACAAGACCTACAGTGTGCCTCCATTCCCTTGGAAGGGGCTATTTAGCAGAACATTGATTTTCCTCCACCTGAAAACACTGAGAGTTAGGCAGTATACTATTGAACAGGTAACTCAATTCCTAATGCTTAACAAGGTGCTTGACCGTCTTGCTTCTAACACATGCATCTCTTACTGGAGAAACAGTGCTTCTTCCTTCCATTGAAACAGGGCTATTTTCCACAAAGGTAATCTTCTTCACACTGTAAATGCCTGAGAGACAGGTAGTATTCCTTTGTAAAGCTCACTCAATTCTCACTTTTAAACAACAGTCGAGACCCTCTTGCTGCTGGAATGAATGGTTTTCATACATCCTAAACTGTTCTGGTTCCATTCAGTTGAAGGCAGCTATTTGGCCCAACGGTGATCTTCCTCACACATGAATAAACTGAGGGGTAGTCAGTATTCCTTTCAACAGGTAACTCATTTCTCATAGGGAGACAAGTGGCAAACTATTCCTGCCTCTCACATACTGCATCCTGCCCTGAGCTACAAGTGAATGTGCATTTCGCCGAAAGTGGGTATTTTTCAAGGAGTGAATGATTCTCCATTGTCAAAGGCTTTCATTTGGCAAGCACTCCTTTCACATGCTAATTCAACTCTCACAGGAAAACAATGTGCTTGCAAATCCTGCTGCAAACCTTGACATCTGCTTGCCAGACACACAGTGCATGTTCCATTCAGTGGAAAGGGTCTATTGGCACAAAGATGGATTTGCTCACACTGTCAAACCCTTGACAGATAGGCAGTCTTCCTTTTGAATGCTAAATCACTTGAAGCTGCTAAACAAAGTGCTTGAGCATCTTTCTTGTAACCTTTGTGGTTCTCCTACAAGACATACAGTAATCCTTCCCTTCATGGAAACAGGCAATTTTGCCCCAAAATCAAGTTCCTCACACTTTCAAACTGTCAGAGGCAGGTGGTCTTAATTTTAAAACTTCACTCTACTCACACTGTTACACAACTTGCTGTACGCTCTTGCTTCCAACCTAAATAATTTAATCAGAAGAGCCTCAGAACTTCTTCCATTCTCTTCAAAGGGGTGATGTTGCACAAAGGTGATATACCTCATCCTTGAAAACACTGAGTGGTAGACAGTATTCCTGGAAACAAGTTACTCACGTATCATCCGAAGACAAGCTGCTTCACCCTCCTGCTTGTAACATTCATACTTTTCTTACAACACCCACACAGCTGGGTCCAGTCAGTTGTAAGAGGAGATTTTGCACAAAGTTGAAGGTTCTCACATATAAAAGCACTGAGAGGTATCAATATGTCCTTAAACAGCTAACTCAGTTGAGAATCCTCAACAGAGTGCTAGGCTCTCTTCCTGTTAACAGTAATGTCTCTCTTATAAGACCTACAGTGCAGCTTCCATTCACTCGAAAGGGGCAATTTTGAAAAATCCTGGTAGTCCTCATCCCTGAAAACCCTGAGAGGTAAGTAGTATTCCATTAAACAACTCATTCAATTCACAAAGCTGAAGAATGTGCTTGACCCTCTTCCTTTTAACATTGATGGATATCATACAAGAGCAACAGTGTTTCTCCATTCACTTCACAGAGGCAATTTTGCAAAAAGGTGAGGTTCCTGACTCCTGAAAACTCTGAGAAGTAGGCAGTATTCCTTTAAACAGCTAAGTCAATTCACAATGCTAAACAACTTGCTACACCCTGTTGCTTCAAACATTCATGAGTCTCTTACAAGAGCTACCAGGAATCTTCCATTCGCTTGTATGGGATATTTTGCAAAAGTTGGGTTCCTCACCCATGAAAACGCTGAGAGGTAGGCAGTATTCCTTTACCCAGCTAACTCAGTTCACAATGCTGTTCAAGGTGGTAGACCCTTTCTTTTCTAACATTAATGATTCTCTCAGAAGTTCGACAGTGATTCTTCCCATCCCTCTAAGTGCAGTATTTTGCACAAAGGTGGTATTGCTCACCCATGAAAACGCTGAGTTGTAGGCATTATTCCTTTAAAGCAGTATATCAATTCGCATTGGAAAACAAGGTGCTTGACCCTGCTGCTTCTAACATTCATACTTCTTTTCCAAGAGATGTAGTGCTGGTTCCATTGACTGGAAAGAGGTCATTTTGCACAAAATTGAGGTTCCTCCACCCATAAAAACACTGAGAGTTAGACAGTATTCCCTTCAACAGGTAAGTCAATTCACAGTGCTTAACAGGGTGCTAGACCCTCTTGCTTCTAACATTAATGATTGTCTTACAAGACCTACAGTGTGCCTCCATTCCCTTGGAAGGGGCTATTTAGCAGAACATTGATTTTCCTCCACCTGAAAACACTGAGAGTTAGGCAGTATACTATTGAACAGGTAACTCAATTCCTAATGCTTAACAAGGTGCTTGACCGTCTTGCTTCTAACACATGCATCTCTTACTGGAGAAACAGTGCTTCTTCCTTCCATTGAAACAGGGCTATTTTCCACAAAGGTAATCTTCTTCACACTGTAAATGCCTGAGAGACAGGTAGTATTCCTTTGTAAAGCTCACTCAATTCTCACTTTTAAACAACAGTCGAGACCCTCTTGCTGCTGGAATGAATGGTTTTCATACATCCTAAACTGTTCTGGTTCCATTCAGTTGAAGGCAGCTATTTGGCCCAACGGTGATCTTCCTCACACATGAATAAACTGAGGGGTAGTCAGTATTCCTTTCAACAGGTAACTCATTTCTCATAGGGAGACAAGTGGCAAACTATTCCTGCCTCTCACATACTGCATCCTGCCCTGAGCTACAAGTGAATGTGCATTTCGCCGAAAGTGGGTATTTTTCAAGGAGTGAATGATTCTCCATTGTCAAAGGCTTTCATTTGGCAAGCACTCCTTTCACATGCTAATTCAACTCTCACAGGAAAACAATGTGCTTGCAAATCCTGCTGCAAACCTTGACATCTGCTTGCCAGACACACAGTGCATGTTCCATTCAGTGGAAAGGGTCTATTGGCACAAAGATGGATTTGCTCACACTGTCAAACCCTTGAGAGATAGGCAGTCTTCCTTTTGAATGCTAAATCACTTGAAGCTGCTAAACAAAGTGCTTGAGCATCTTTCTTGTAACCTTTGTGGTTCTCCTACAAGACATACAGTAATCCTTCCCTTCATGGAAACAGGCAATTTTGCCCCAAAATCAAGTTCCTCACACTTTCAAACTGTCAGAGGCAGGTGGTCTTAATTTTAAAACTTCACTCTACTCACACTGTTACACAACTTGCTGTACGCTCTTGCTTCCAACCTAAATAATTTAATCAGAAGAGCCTCAGAACTTCTTCCATTCTCTTCAAAGGGGTGATGTTGCACAAAGGTGATATACCTCATCCTTGAAAACACTGAGTGGTAGACAGTATTCCTGGAAACAAGTTACTCACGTATCATCCGAAGACAAGCTGCTTCACCCTCCTGCTTGTAACATTCATACTTTTCTTACAACACCCACACAGCTGGGTCCAGTCAGTTGTAAGAGGAGATTTTGCACAAAGTTGAAGGTTCTCACATATAAAAGCACTGAGAGGTATCAATATGTCCTTAAATAGCTAACTCAGTTGAGAATCCTCAACAGAGTGCTAGGCTCTCTTCCTGTTAACAGTAATGTCTCTCTTATAAGACCTACAGTGCAGCTTCCATTCACTCGAAAGGGGCAATTTTGAAAAATCCTGGTAGTCCTCATCCCTGAAAACCCTGAGAGGTAAGTAGTATTCCATTAAACAACTCATTCAATTCACAAAGCTGAAGAATGTGCTTGACCCTCTTCCTTTTAACATTGATGGATATCATACAAGAGCAACAGTGTTTCTCCATTCACTTCACAGAGGCAATTTTGCACAAAGGTGAGGTTCCTGACTCCTGAAAACTCTGAGAAGTAGGCAGTATTCCTTTAAACAGCTAAGTCAATTCACAATGCTAAACAACTTGCTACACCCTGTTGCTTCAAACATTCATGAGTCTCTTACAAGAGCTACCAGGAATCTTCCATTCGCTTGTATGGGATATTTTGCAAAAGTTGGGTTCCTCACCCATGAAAACGCTGAGAGGTAGGCAGTATTCCTTTACCCAGCTAACTCAGTTCACAATGCTGTTCAAGGTGGTAGACCCTTTCCTTTCTAACATTAATGATTCTCTCAGAAGTTCGACAGTGATTCTTCCCATCCCTCTAAGTGCAGTATTTTGCACAAAGGTGGTATTGCTCACCCATGAAAACACTGAGTTGTAGGCATTATTCCTTTAAAGCAGTATATCAATTCGCATTGGAAAACAAGGTGCTTGACCCTCCTGCTTCTAACATTCATACTTCTCTTCCAAGAGTTCTAGTGCTGGTTCCATTGACTTGAAAGAGGCAATTTTGCACAAACTTGAGGTTCCTCCACCCATAAAAACACTGAGAGTTAGACAGTATTCCCTTCAACAGGTAAGTCAATTCACAGTGCTTAACAGGGTGCTAGACCCTCTTGCTTCTAACATTAATGATTGTCTTACAAGACCTACAGTGTGCCTCCATTCCCTTGGAAGGGGCTATTTAGCAGAACATTGATTTTCCTCCACCTGAAAACACTGAGAGTTAGGCAGTATACTATTGAACAGGTAACTCAATTCCTAATGCTTAACAAGGTGCTTGACCGTCTTGCTTCTAACACATGCATCTCTTACTGGAGAAACAGTGCTTCTTCCTTCCATTGAAACAGGGCTATTTTCCACAAAGGTAATCTTCTTCACACTGTAAATGCCTGAGAGACAGGTAGTATTCCTTTGTAAAGCTCACTCAATTCTCACTTTTAAACAACAGTCGAGACCCTCTTGCTGCTGGAATGAATGGTTTTCATACATCCTAAACTGTTCTGGTTCCATTCAGTTGAAGGCAGCTATTTGGCCCAACGGTGATCTTCCTCACACATGAATAAACTGAGGGGTAGTCAGTATTCCTTTCAACAGGTAACTCATTTCTCATAGGGAGACAAGTGGCAAACTATTCCTGCCTCTCACATACTGCATCCTGCCCTGAGCTACAAGTGAATGTGCATTTCGCCGAAAGTGGGTATTTTTCAAGGAGTGAATGATTCTCCATTGTCAAAGGCTTTCATTTGGCAAGCACTCCTTTCACATGCTAATTCAACTCTCACAGGAAAACAATGTGCTTGCAACTCCTGCTGCAAACCTTGACATCTGCTTGCCAGACACACAGTGCATGTTCCATTCAGTGGAAAGGGTCTATTGGCACAAAGATGGATTTGCTCACACTGTCAAACCCTTGACAGATAGGCAGTGTTCCTTTTGAATGCTAAATCACTTGAAGCTGCTAAACAAAGTGCTTGAGCATCTTTCTTGTAACCTTTGTGGTTCTCCTACAAGACATACAGTAATCCTTCCCTTCATGGAAACAGGCAATTTTGCCCCAAAATCAAGTTCCTCACACTTTCAAACTGTCAGAGGCAGGTGGTCTTAATTTTAAAACTTCACTCTACTCACACTGTTACACAACTTGCTGTACGCTCTTGCTTCCAACCTAAATAATTTAATCAGAAGAGCCTCAGAACTTCTTCCATTCTCTTCAAAGGGGTGATGTTGCACAAAGGTGATATACCTCATCCTTGAAAACACTGAGTGGTAGACAGTATTCCTGGAAACAAGTTACTCACGTATCATCCGAAGACAAGCTGCTTCACCCTCCTGCTTGTAACATTCATACTTTTCTTACAACACCCACACAGCTGGGTCCAGTCAGTTGTAAGAGGAGATTTTGCACAAAGTTGAAGGTTCTCACATATAAAAGCACTGAGAGGTATCAATATGTCCTTAAACAGCTAACTCAGTTGAGAATCCTCAACAGAGTGCTAGGCTCTCTTCCTGTTAACAGTAATGTCTCTCTTATAAGACCTACAGTGCAGCTTCCATTCACTCGAAAGGGGCAATTTTGAAAAATCCTGGTAGTCCTCATCCCTGAAAACCCTGAGAGGTAGGTAGTATTCCATTAAACAACTCACTCAATTCCCAAAGCTGAAGAAGGTGCTTGACCCTCTTCTTTCTAACATTGATGGATTTCATACAAGAGCAACAGTGTTTCTCCATTCCCTTCACAAAGGCAATTTTGCACAAAGGTGAGGTTCCTGACTCCTGAAAACTCTGACAAGTAGGCAGCATTCCTTTAAACAGCTAAGTCAATTCACAATGCTAAACAACTTGCTACACCCTGTTGCTTCAAACATTCATGAGTCTCTTACAAGAGCTACCAGGAATCTTCCATTCGCTTGTATGGGATATTTTGCAAAAGTTGGGTTCCTCACCCATGAAAACGCTGAGAGGTAGGCAGTATTCCTTTACCCAGCTAACTCAGTTCACAATGCTGTTCAAGGTGGTAGACCCTTTCTTTTCTAACATTAATGATTCTCTCAGAAGTTCGACAGTGATTCTTCCCATCCCTCTAAGTGCAGTATTTTGCACAAAGGTGGTATTGCTCACCCATGAAAACGCTGAGTTGTAGGCATTATTCCTTTAAAGCAGTATATCAATTCGCATTGGAAAACAAGGTGCTTGACCCTGCTGCTTCTAACATTCATACTTCTTTTCCAAGAGATGTAGTGCTGGTTCCATTGACTGGAAAGAGGTCATTTTGCACAAACATGAGGTTCCTCCACCCATAAAAACACTGAGAGTTAGACAGTATTCCCTTCAACAGGTAAGTCAATTCACAGTGCTTAACAGGGTGCTAGACCCTCTTCCTTCTAACATTAATGATTGTCTAACAAGACCTACAGTATGCCTCCATTCCCTTGAAAGGAGATATTTAGCAGAACATTGATTTTCCTCCCCCTGAAAACACTGAGAGTTGGCAGTATTCCATTCAACAGGTAACTCAATTCATAGTGCTTAACAAGATGCTTGACCCTCTTGCTTCTAACACTTATGCATCTCTTACAGGAGAAACAGTGCTTCTTCCTTCCATTGAAACAGGGCTCTTTTGCACAAAGATAATCTTCTTCACACTGTAAATGCCTGAGAGACAGGTAGTATTCCTTTGTAAAGCTCACTCAATTCTCACTTTTAAACAACAGTCGAGACCCTCTTGCTGCTGGAATGAATGGTTTTCATACATCCTAAACTGTTCTGGTTCCATTCAGTTGAAGGCAGCTATTTGGCCCAACGGTGATCTTCCTCACACATGAATAAACTGAGGGGTAGTCAGTATTCCTTTCAACAGGTAACTCATTTCTCATAGGGAGACAAGTGGCAAACTATTCCTGCCTCTCACATACTGCATCCTGCCCTGAGCTACAAGTGAATGTGCATTTCGCCGAAAGTGGGTATTTTTCAAGGAGTGAATGATTCTCCATTGTCAAAGGCTTTCATTTGGCAAGCACTCCTTTCACATGCTAATTCAACTCTCACAGGAAAACAATGTGCTTGCAACTGCTGCTGCAAACCTTGACATCTGCTTGCCAGACACACAGTGCATGTTCCATTCAGTGGAAAGGGTCTATTGGCACAAAGATGGATTTGCTCACACTGTCAAACCCTTGACAGATAGGCAGTGTTCCTTTTGAATGCTAAATCACTTGAAGCTGCTAAACAAAGTGCTTGAGCATCTTTCTTGTAACCTTTGTGGTTCTCCTACAAGACATACAGTAATCCTTCCCTTCATGGAAACAGGCAATTTTGCCCCAAAATCAAGTTCGCCACACTTTCAAACTGTGAGAGGCAGGTAGTCTTCCTTTTAAAACTTCACTCTACTCACACTGTTACACAACTTCCTGTGCGCTCTTGCTTCCAACCTAAATAATTTAATAAGAAGAGCCTCAGAACTTCTTCCATTCTCTTCAAAGGGGTGATGTTGCACAAAGGTGATATACCTCATCCTTGAAAACACTGAGTGGTAGGCAGTATTCCTGGAAAAAAGTTACTCACGTATCATCCGAAGACAACCTGCTTCACCCTCCTGCTTGTAACATTCATACTTTTCTTACAACACCCACACAGCTGGGTCCAGTCAGTTGTAAGAGGAGATTTTGCACAAAGTTGAAGGTTCTCACATATAAAAGCACTGAGAGGTATCAGTATGTCCTTAAACAGCTAACTCATTTGAGAATTCTCTACAGAGTGCTAGGCTCTCTTCCTGTTAACAGTAATGTCTCTCTTATAAGACCTACAGTGCAGCTTCCATTCACTCGAAAGGGGCAATTTTGAAAAATCCTGGTAGTCCTCATCCCTGAAAACCCTGAGAGGTAGGTAGTATTCCATTAAACAACTCACTCAATTCCCAAAGCTGAAGAAGGTGCTTGACCCTCTTCTTTCTAACATTGATGGATTTCATACAAGAGCAACAGTGTTTCTCCATTCCCTTCACAAAGGCAATTTTGCACAAAGGTGAGGTTCCTGACTCCTGAAAACTCTGAGAAGTAGGCAGTATTCCTTTAAACAGCTAAGTCAATTCACAATGCTAAACAACTTGCTACACCCTGTTGCTTCAAACATTCATGAGTCTCTTACAAGAGCTACCAGGAATCTTCCATTCGCTTGTATGGGATATTTTGCAAAAGTTGGGTTCCTCACCCATGAAAACGCTGAGAGGTAGGCAGTATTCCTTTACCCAGCTAACTCAGTTCACAATGCTGTTCAAAGTGGTAGACCCTTTCCTTTCTAACATTAATGATTCTCTCACAAGATCGACAGTGATTCTTCCCATCCCTCTAAGTGCGGTATTTTGCCCAAAGGTGGTATTCCTCACCCATGAAAACGCTGAGTTGTAGGCATTATTCCTTTAAAGCAGTATATCAATTCGCATTGGAAAACAAGGTGCTTGATCCTCCTGCTTCTAACATTCATACTTCTCTTCCAAGAGATGTAGTGCTGGTTCCATTGACTTGAAAGAGGCAATTTTGCACAAACTTGAGGTTCCTCCACCCATAAAAACACTGAGAGTTAGACAGTATTCCCTTCAACAGGTAAGTCAATACACAGTGCTTAACAGGGTGCTAGACCCTCTTGCTTCTAACATTAATGATTGTCTTACAAGACCTACACTATGCCTCCATTCCCTTGGAAGGGGCTATTTAGCAAAACATTGATTTTCCTCCACCTGAAAACACAGAGAGTTAGGCAGTATTCCATTCAACAGGTAACTCAATTCATAGTGCTTAACAAGGTGCTTGACCCTCTTGCTTCTAAGACTTATGCATCTCTTACAGGAGAAACAGTGCTTCTTCCTTCCATTGAAACAGGGCTCTTTTGCACAAAGATAATCTTCTTCACACTGTAAAAGCCTGAGAGACAGGTAGTATTCCTTTGTAAAGCTCACTCAATTCTCACTTTTAAACAACAGTCGAGACCCTCTTGCTGCTGGAATGAATGGTTTTCATACATCCTAAACTGTTCTGGTTCCATTCAGTTGAAGGCAGCTATTTGGCCCAACGGTGATCTTCCTCACACATGAATAAACTGAGGGGTAGTCAGTATTCCTTTCAACAGGTAACTCATTTCTCATAGGGAGACAAGTGGCAAACTATTCCTGCCTCTCACATACTGCATCCTGCCCTGAGCTACAAGTGTATGTGCATTTCGCCGAAAGTGGGTATTTTTCAAGGAGTGAATGATTCTCCTTTGTCAAAGGCTTTCATTTGGCAAGCACTCCTTTCACATGCTAATTCAACTCTCACAGGAAAACAATGTGCTTGCAACTGCTGCTGCAAACCTTGACATCTGCTTGCCAGACACACAGTGCATGTTCCATTCAGTGGAAAGGGTCTATTGGCACAAAGATGGATTTGCTCACACTGTCAAACCCTTGACAGATAGGCAGTGTTCCTTTTGAATGCTAAATCACTTGAAGCTGCTAAACAAAGTGCTTGAGCATCTTTCTTGTAACCTTTGTGGTTCTCCTACAAGACATACAGTAATCCTTCCCTTCATGGAAACAGGCAATTTTGCCCCAAAATCAAGTTCGCCACACTTTCAAACTGTGAGAGGCAGGTGGTCTTCCTTTTAAAACTTCACTCTACTCACACTGTTACACAACTTGCTGTGCGCTCTTGCTTCCAACCTAAATAATTTTCTCAGAAGAGCCTCAGAACTTCTTTCATTCTCTTCAAAGGGGTGATGTTGCACAAATGTGATATACCTCATCCTTGAAAACACTGAGTGGTGGATAGTATTCCTGGAAACAAGTTACTCACGTATCATCCGAAGACAAGCTGCTTCACCCTCCTGCTTGTAACATTCATACTTTTCTTACTACACCCACACAGCTGGGTCCAGTCAGTTGTAAGAGGAGATTTTGCACAAAGTTGAAGGTTCTCACATATAAAAGCACTGAGAGGTATCAATATGTCCTTAAACAGCTAACTCAGTTGAGAATCCTCAACAGAGTGCTAGGCTCTCTTCCTGTTAACAGTAATGTCTCTCTTATAAGACCTACAGTGCAGCTTCCATTCACTCGAAAGGGGCAATTTTGAAAAATCCTGGTAGTCCTCATCCCTGAAAACCCTGAGAGGTAAGTAGTATTCCATTAAACAACTCATTCAATTCACAAAGCTGAAGAATGTGCTTGACCCTCTTCCTTTTAACATTGATGGATATCATACAAGAGCAACAGTGTTTCTCCATTCACTTCACAGAGGCAATTTTGCACAAAGGTGAGGTTCCTGACTCCTGAAAACTCTGAGAAGTAGGCAGTATTCCTTTAAACAGCTAAGTCAATTCACAATGCTAAACAACTTGCTACACCCTGTTGCTTCAAACATTCATGAGTCTCTTACAAGAGCTACCAGGAATCTTCCATTCGCTTGTATGGGATATTTTGCAAAAGTTGGGTTCCTCACCCATGAAAACGCTAAGAGGTAGGCAGTATTCCTTTACCCAGCTAACTCAGTTCACAATGCTGTTCAAGGTGGTAGACCCTTTCTTTTCTAACATTAATGATTCTCTCACAAGATCGACAGTGATTCTTCCCATCCCTCTAAGTGCAGTATTTTGCACAAAGGTGGTATTGCTCACCCATGAAAACGCTGAGTTTTAGGCATTATTCCTTTAAAGCAGTATATCAATTCGCATTGGAAAACAAGGTGCTTGACCCTGCTGCTTCTAACATTCATACTTCTTTTCCAAGAGATGTAGTGCTGGTTCCATTGACTGGAAAGAGGTCATTTTGCACAAACTTGAGGTTCCTCCACCCATAAAAACACTGAGAGTTAGACAGTATTCCCTTCAACAGGTAAGTCAATTCACAGTGCTTAACAGGGTGCTAGACCCTCTTCCTTCTAACATTAATGATTGTCTAACAAGACCTACAGTATGCCTCCATTCCCTTGAAAGGAGCTATTTAGCAGAACATTGATTTTCCTCCCCCTGAAAACACTGAGAGTTGGCAGTATTCCATTCAACAGGTAACTCAATTCATAGTGCTTAACAAGATGCTTGACCCTCTTGCTTCTAACACTTATGCATCTCTTACAGGAGAAACAGTGCTTCTTCCTTCCATTGAAACAGGGCTCTTTTGCACAAAGATAATCTTCTTCACACTGTAAATGCCTGAGAGACAGGTAGTATTCCTTTGTAAAGCTCACTCAATTCTCACTTTTAAACAACAGTCGAGACCCTCTTGCTGCTGGAATGAATGGTTTTCATACATCCTAAACTGTTCTGGTTCCATTCAGTTGAAGGCAGCTATTTGGCCCAACGGTGATCTTCCTCACACATGAATAAACTGAGGGGTAGTCAGTATTCCTTTCAACAGGTAACTCATTTCTCATAGGGAGACAAGTGCCAAACTATTCCTGCCTCTCACATACTGCATCCTGCCCTGAGCTACAAGTGTATGTGCATTTCGCCGAAAGTGGGTATTTTTCAAGGAGTGAATGATTCTCCATTGTCAAAGGCTTTCATTTGGCAAGCACTCCTTTCACATGCTAATTCAACTCTCACATGAAAACAATGTGCTTGCAAGTCCTGCTGCAAACCTTGACCCCTGCTGGCAAGAGACACAGTGCATGTTCCATTCAGTGGACAGGGTCTATTGGCACAAAGATGGATTTGCTCACACTGTCAAACTCTTGACAGATAGGCAGTGTTCCTTTTGAATGCTAAATCACTTGAAGCTGCTAAACAAAGTGCTAGAGCATCTTTCTTGTAATCTTTGTGGTTCTCCTACAAGACATACAGTAATCCTTCCCTTCATGGAAACAGGCAATTTTGCCCCAAAATCAAGTTCGCCACACTTTCAAACTGTGAGAGGCAGGTGGTCTTCCTTTTAAAACTTCACTCTACTCACACTGTTACACAACTTGCTGTGCGCTCTTGCTTCCAACCTAAATAATTTTCTCAGAAGAGCCTCAGAACTTCTTTCATTCTCTTCAAATGGGTGATGTTGCACAAATGTGATATACCTCATCCTTGAAAACATTGAGTGGTAGACAGTATTCCTGGAAACAAGTTACTCACGTATCATCCGAAGACAAGCTGCTTCACCCTCTTGCTTGTAACATTCATACTTTTCTTACAACACCCACACAGCTGGGTCCAGTCAGTTGTAAGAGGAGATTTTGCACAAAGTTGAAGGTTCTCACATATAAAAGCACTGAGAGGTATCAATATGTCCTTAAACAGCTAACTCAGTTGAGAATCCTCAACAGAGTGCTAGGCTCTCTTCCTGTTAACAGTAATGTCTCTCTTATAAGACCTACAGTGCAGCTTCCATTCACTCGAAAGGGGCAATTTTGAAAAATCCTGGTAGTCCTCATCCCTAAAAATCCTGAGAGGTAAGTAGTATTCCATTAAACAACTCATTCAATTCACAAAGCTGAAGAATGTGCTTGACCCTCTTCCTTTTAACATTGATGGATATCATACAAGAGCAACAGTGTTTCTCCATTCACTTCACAGAGGCAATTTTGCACAAAGGTGAGGTTCCTGACTCCTGAAAACTCTGAGAAGTAGGCAGTATTCCTTTAAACAGCTAAGTCAATTCACAATGCTAAACAACTTGCTACACCCTGTTGCTTCAAACATTCATGAGTCTCTTACAAGAGCTACCAGGAATCTTCCATTCGCTTGTATGGGATATTTTGCAAAAGTTGGGTTCCTCACCCATGAAAACGCTGAGAAGTAGGCAGTATTCCTTTACCCAGCTAACTCAGTTCACAATGCTGTTCAAGGTGGTAGACCCTTTCCTTTCTAACATTAATGATTCTCTCAGAAGTTCGACAGTGATTCTTCCCATCCCTCTAAGTGCAGTATTTTGCACAAAGGTGGTATTGCTCACCCATGAAAACGCTGAATTGTAGGCATTATTCCTTTAAAGCAGTATATCAATTCGCATTGGAAAACAAGGTGCTTGACCCTGCTGCTTCTAACATTCATACTTCTTTTCCAAGAGATGTAGTGCTGGTTCCATTGACTGGAAAGAGGTCATTTTGCACAAAATTGAGGTTCCTCCACCCATAAAAACACTGAGAGTTAGACAGTATTCCCTTCAACAGGTAAGTCAATTCACAGTGCTTAACAGGGTGCTAGACCCTCTTGCTTCTAACATTAATGATTGTCTTACAAGACCTACAGTGTGCCTCCATTCCCTTGGAAGGGGCTATTTAGCAGAACATTGATTTTCCTCCACCTGAAAACACTGAGAGTTAGGCAGTATACTATTGAACAGGTAACTCAATTCCTAATGCTTAACAAGGTGCTTGACCGTCTTGCTTCTAACACATGCATCTCTTACTGGAGAAACAGTGCTTCTTCCTTCCATTGAAACAGGGCTATTTTCCACAAAGGTAATCTTCTTCACACTGTAAATGCCTGAGAGACAGGTAGTATTCCTTTGTAAAGCTCACTCAATTCTCACTTTTAAACAACAGTCGAGACCCTCTTGCTGCTGGAATGAATGGTTTTCATACATCCTAAACTGTTCTGGTTCCATTCAGTTGAAGGCAGCTATTTGGCCCAACGGTGATCTTCCTCACACATGAATAAACTGAGGGGTAGTCAGTATTCCTTTCAACAGGTAACTCATTTCTCATAGGGAGACAAGTGGCAAACTATTCCTGCCTCTCACATACTGCATCCTGCCCTGAGCTACAAGTGAATGTGCATTTCGCCGAAAGTGGGTATTTTTCAAGGAGTGAATGATTCTCCATTGTCAAAGGCTTTCATTTGGCAAGCACTCCTTTCACATGCTAATTCAACTCTCACAGGAAAACAATGTGCTTGCAACTGCTGCTGCAAACCTTGACATCTGCTTGCCAGACACACAGTGCATGTTCCATTCAGTGGAAAGGGTCTATTGGCACAAAGATGGATTTGCTCACACTGTCAAACCCTTGACAGATAGGCAGTGTTCCTTTTGAATGCTAAATCACTTGAAGCTGCTAAACAAAGTGCTTGAGCATCTTTCTTGTAACCTTTGTGGTTCTCCTACAAGACATACAGTAATCCTTCCCTTCATGGAAACAGGCAATTTTGCCCCAAAATCAAGTTCGCCACACTTTCAAACTGTGAGAGGCAGGTAGTCTTCCTTTTAAAACTTCACTCTACTCACACTGTTACACAACTTCCTGTGCGCTCTTGCTTCCAACCTAAATAATTTAATCAGAAGAGCCTCAGAACTTCTTCCATTCTCTTCAAAGGGGTGATGTTGCACAAAGGTGATATACCTCATCCTTGAAAACACTGAGTGGTAGGCAGTATTCCTGGAAAAAAGTTACTCACGTATCATCCGAAGACAAGCTGCTTCACCCTCCTGCTTGTAACATTCATACTTTTCTTACAACACCCACACAGCTGGGTCCAGTCAGTTGTAAGAGGAGATTTTGCACAAAGTTGAAGGTTCTCACATATAAAAGCACTGAGAGGTATCAGTATGTCCTTAAACAGCTAACTCATTTGAGAATTCTCTACAGAGTGCTAGGCTCTCTTCCTGTTAACAGTAATGTCTCTCTTATAAGACCTACAGTGCAGCTTCCATTCACTCGAAAGGGGCAATTTTGAAAAATCCTGGTAGTCCTCATCCCTGAAAACCCTGAGAGGTAGGTAGTATTCCATTAAACAACTCACTCAATTCCCAAAGCTGAAGAAGGTGCTTGACCCTCTTCTTTCTAACATTGATGGATTTCATACAAGAGCAACAGTGTTTCTCCATTCCCTTCACAAAGGCAATTTTGCACAAAGGTGAGGTTCCTGACTCCTGAAAACTCTGAGAAGTAGGCAGTATTCCTTTAAACAGCTAAGTCAATTCACAATGCTAAACAACTTGCTACACCCTGTTGCTTCAAACATTCATGAGTCTCTTACAAGAGCTACCAGGAATCTTCCATTCGCTTGTATGGGATATTTTGCAAAAGTTGGGTTCCTCACCCATGAAAACGCTGAGAGGTAGGCAGTATTCCTTTACCCAGCTAACTCAGTTCACAATGCTGTTCAAAGTGGTAGACCCTTTCCTTTCTAACATTAATGATTCTCTCACAAGATCGACAGTGATTCTTCCCATCCCTCTAAGTGCGGTATTTTGCCCAAAGGTGGTATTCCTCACCCATGAAAACGCTGAGTTGTAGGCATTATTCCTTTAAAGCAGTATATCAATTCGCCTTTGAAAACAAGGTGCTTGACCCTCCTGCTTCTAACATTCATACTTCTCTTCCAAGAGATGTAGTGCTGGTTCCATTGACTTGAAAGAGGCAATTTTGCACAAACTTGAGGTTCCTCCACCCATAAAAACACTGAGAGTTAGACAGTATTCCCTTCAACAGGTAAGTCAATACACAGTGCTTAACAGGGTGCTAGACCCTCTTCCTTCTAACATTAATGATTGTCTTACAAGACCTACACTATGCCTCCATTCCCTTGGAAGGGGCTATTTAGCAAAACATTGATTTTCCTCCACCTGAAAACACAGAGAGTTAGGCAGTATTCCATTCAACAGGTAACTCAATTCATAGTGCTTAACAAGGTGCTTGACCCTCTTGCTTCTAAGACTTATGCATCTCTTACAGGAGAAACAGTGCTTCTTCCTTCCATTGAAACAGGGCTCTTTTGCACAAAGATAATCTTCTTCACACTGTAAAAGCCTGAGAGACAGGTAGTATTCCTTTGTAAAGCTCACTCAATTCTCACTTTTAAACAACAGTCGAGACCCTCTTGCTGCTGGAATGAATGGTTTTCATACATCCTAAACTGTTCTGGTTCCATTCAGTTGAAGGCAGCTATTTGGCCCAACGGTGATCTTCCTCACACATGAATAAACTGAGGGGTAGTCAGTATTCCTTTCAACAGGTAACTCATTTCTCATAGGGAGACAAGTGGCAAACTATTCCTGCCTCTCACATACTGCATCCTGCCCTGAGCTACAAGTGTATGTGCATTTCGCCGAAAGTGGGTATTTTTCAAGGAGTGAATGATTCTCCTTTGTCAAAGGCTTTCATTTGGCAAGCACTCCTTTCACATGCTAATTCAACTCTCACAGGAAAACAATGTGCTTGCAACTGCTGCTGCAAACCTTGACATCTGCTTGCCAGACACACAGTGCATGTTCCATTCAGTGGAAAGGGTCTATTGGCACAAAGATGGATTTGCTCACACTGTCAAACCCTTGACAGATAGGCAGTGTTCCTTTTGAATGCTAAATCACTTGAAGCTGCTAAACAAAGTGCTTGAGCATCTTTCTTGTAACCTTTGTGGTTCTCCTACAAGACATACAGTAATCCTTCCCTTCATGGAAACAGGCAATTTTGCCCCAAAATCAAGTTCGCCACACTTTCAAACTGTGAGAGGCAGGTGGTCTTCCTTTTAAAACTTCACTCTACTTACACTGTTACACAACTTGCTGTGCGCTCTTGCTTCCAACCTAAATAATTTTCTCAGAAGAGCCTCATAACTTCTTTCATTCTCTTCAAAGGGGTGATGTTGCACAAATGTGATATACCTCATCCTTGAAAACACTGAGTGGTGGATAGTATTCCTGGAAACAAGTTACTCACGTATCATCCGAAGACAAGCTGCTTCACCCTCCTGCTTGTAACATTCATACTTTTCTTACAACACCCACACAGCTGGGTCCAGTCAGTTGTAAGAGGAGATTTTGCACAAAGTTGAAGGTTCTCACATATAAAAGCACTGAGAGGTATCAATATGTCCTTAAACAGCTAACTCAGTTGAGAATCCTCAACAGAGTGCTGGGCTCTCTTCCTGTTAACAGTAATGTCTCTCTTATAAGACCTACAGTGCAGCTTCCATTCACTCGAAAGGGGCAATTTTGAAAAATCCTGGTAGTCCTCATCCCTGAAAACCCTGAGAGGTAAGTAGTATTCCATTAAACAACTCATTCAATTCACAAAGCTGAAGAATGTGCTTGACCCTCTTCCTTTTAACATTGATGGATATCATACAAGAGCAACAGTGTTTCTCCATTCACTTCACAGAGGCAATTTTGCACAAAGGTGAGGTTCCTGACTCCTGAAAACTCTGAGAAGTAGGCAGTATTCCTTTAAACAGCTAAGTCAATTCACAATGCTAAACAACTTGCTACACCCTGTTGCTTCAAACATTCATGAGTCTCTTACAAGAGCTACCAGGAATCTTCCATTCGCTTGTATGGGATATTTTGCAAAAGTTGGGTTCCTCACCCATGAAAACGCTAAGAGGTAGGCAGTATTCCTTTACCCAGCTAACTCAGTTCACAATGCTGTTCAAGGTGGTAGACCCTTTCTTTTCTAACATTAATGATTCTCTCAGAAGTTCGACAGTGATTCTTCCCATCCCTCTAAGGGCAGTATTTTGCACAAAGGTGGTATTGCTCACCCATGAAAACGCTGAGTTTTAGGCATTATTCCTTTAAAGCAGTATATCAATTCGCATTGGAAAACAAGGTGCTTGACCCTGCTGCTTCTAACATTCATACTTCTTTTCCAAGAGATGTAGTGCTGGTTCCATTGACTGGAAAGAGGTCATTTTGCACAAACTTGAGGTTCCTCCACCCATAAAAACACTGAGAGTTAGACAGTATTCCCTTCAACAGGTAAGTCAATTCACAGTGCTTAACAGGGTGCTAGACCCTCTTCCTTCTAACATTAATGATTGTCTAACAAGACCTACAGTATGCCTCCATTCCCTTGAAAGGAGCTATTTAGCAGAACATTGATTTTCCTCCCCCTGAAAACACTGAGAGTTGGCAGTATTCCATTCAACAGGTAACTCAATTCATAGTGCTTAACAAGATGCTTGACCCTCTTGCTTCTAACACTTATGCATCTCTTACAGGAGAAACAGTGCTTCTTCCTTCCATTGAAACAGGGCTCTTTTGCACAAAGATAATCTTCTTCACACTGTAAATGCCTGAGAGACAGGTAGTATTCCTTTGTAAAGCTCACTCAATTCTCACTTTTAAACAACAGTCGAGACCCTCTTGCTGCTGGAATGAATGGTTTTCATACATCCTTAACTGTTCTGGTTCCATTCAGTTGAAGGCAGCTATTTGGCCCAACGGTGATCTTCCTCACACATGAATAAACTGAGGGGTAGTCAGTATTCCTTTCAACAGGTAACTCATTTCTCATACGGAGACAAGTGCCAAACTATTCCTGCCTCTCACATACTGCATCCTGCCCTGAGCTACAAGTGTATGTGCATTTCGCCGAAAGTGGGTATTTTTCAAGGAGTGAATGATTCTCCATTGTCAAAGGCTTTCATTTGGCAAGCACTCCTTTCACATGCTAATTCAACTCTCACATGAAAACAATGTGCTTGCAAGTCCTGCTGCAAACCTTGACCCCTGCTGGCAAGAGACACAGTGCATGTTCCATTCAGTGGACAGGGTCTATTGGCACAAAGATGGATTTGCTCACACTGTCAAACTCTTGACAGATAGGCAGTGTTCCTTTTGAATGCTAAATCACTTGAAGCTGCTAAACAAAGTGCTAGAGCATCTTTCTTGTAATCTTTGTGGTTCTCCTACAAGACATACAGTAATCCTTCCCTTCATGGAAACAGGCAATTTTGCCCCAAAATCAAGTTCGCCACACTTTCAAACTGTGAGAGGCAGGTGGTCTTCCTTTTAAAACTTCACTCTACTCACACTGTTACACAACTTGCTGTGCGCTCTTGCTTCCAACCTAAATAATTTTCTCAGAAGAGCCTCAGAACTTCTTTCATTCTCTTCAAAGGGGTGATGTTGCACAAATGTGATATACCTCATCCTTGAAAACATTGAGTGGTAGACAGTATTCCTGGAAACAAGTTACTCACGTATCATCCGAAGACAAGCTGCTTCACCCTCTTGCTTGTAACATTCATACTTTTCTTACAACACCCACACAGCTGGGTCCAGTCAGTTGTAAGAGGAGATTTTGCACAAAGTTGAAGGTTCTCACATATAAAAGCACTGAGAGGTATCAATATGTCCTTAAACATCTAACTCAGTTGAGAATCCTCAACAGAGTGCTAGGCTCTCTTCCTGTTAACAGTAATGTCTCTCTTATAAGACCTACAGTGCAGCTTCCATTCACTCGAAAGGGGCAATTTTGAAAAATCCTGGTAGTCCTCATCCCTAAAAATCCTGAGAGGTAAGTAGTATTCCATTAAACAACTCATTCAATTCACAAAGCTGAAGAATGTGCTTGACCCTCTTCCTTTTAACATTGATGGATATCATACAAGAGGAACAGTGTTTCTCCATTCACTTCACAGAGGCAATTTTGCACAAAGGTGAGGTTCCTGACTCCTGAAAACTCTGAGAAGTAGGCAGTATTCCTTTAAACAGCTAAGTCAATTCACAATGCTAAACAACTTGCTACACCCTGTTGCTTCAAACATTCATGAGTCTCTTACAAGAGCTACCAGGAATCTTCCATTCGCTTGTATGGGATATTTTGCAAAAGTTGGGTTCCTCACCCATGAAAACGCTGAGAAGTAGGCAGTATTCCTTTACCCAGCTAAGTCAGTTCACAATGCTGTTCAAGGTGGTAGACCCTTTCCTTTCTAACATTAATGATTCTCTCAGAAGTTTGACAGTGATTCTTCCCATCCCTCTAAGTGCAGTATTTTGCACAAAGGTGGTATTGCTCACCCATGAAAACGCTGAATTGTAGGCATTATTCCTTTAAAGCAGTATATCAATTCGCATTGGAAAACAAGGTGCTTGACCCTGCTGCTTCTAACATTCATACTTCTTTTCCAAGAGATGTAGTGCTGGTTCCATTGACTGGAAAGAGGTCATTTTGCACAAACTTGAGGTTCCTCCACCCATAAAAACACTGAGAGTTAGACAGTATTCCCTTCAACAGGTAAGTCAATTCACAGTGCTTAACAGGGTGCTAGACCCTCTTCCTTCTAACATTAATGATTGTCTAACAAGACCTACAGTATGCCTCCATTCCCTTGAAAGGAGCTATTTAGCAGAACATTGATTTTCCTCCCCCTGAAAACACTGAGAGTTGGCAGTATTCCATTCAACAGGTAACTCAATTCATAGTGCTTAACAAGATGCTTGACCCTCTTGCTTCTAACACTTATGCATCTCTTACAGGAGAAACAGTGCTTCTTCCTTCCATTGAAACAGGGCTCTTTTGCACAAAGATAATCTTCTTCACACTGTAAATGCCTGAGAGACAGGTAGTATTCCTTTGTAAAGCTCACTCAATTCTCACTTTTAAACAACAGTCGAGACCCTCTTGCTGCTGGAATGAATGGTTTTCATACATCCTAAACTGTTCTGGTTCCATTCAGTTGAAGGCAGCTATTTGGCCCAACGGTGATCTTCCTCACACATGAATAAACTGAGGGGTAGTCAGTATTCCTTTCAACAGGTAACTCATTTCTCATAGGGAGACAAGTGGCAAACTATTCCTGCCTCTCACATACTGCATCCTGCCCTGAGCTACAAGTGAATGTGCATTTCGCCGAAAGTGGGTATTTTTCAAGGAGTGAATGATTCTCCATTGTCAAAGGCTTTCATTTGGCAAGCACTCCTTTCACATGCTAATTCAACTCTCACAGGAAAACAATGTGCTTGCAACTGCTGCTGCAAACCTTGACATCTGCTTGCCAGACACACAGTGCATGTTCCATTCAGTGGAAAGGGTCTATTGGCACAAAGATGGATTTGCTCACACTGTCAAACCCTTGACAGATAGGCAGTGTTCCTTTTGAATGCTAAATCACTTGAAGCTGCTAAACAAAGTGCTTGAGCATCTTTCTTGTAACCTTTGTGGTTCTCCTACAAGACATACAGTAATCCTTCCCTTCATGGAAACAGGCAATTTTGCCCCAAAATCAAGTTCGCCACACTTTCAAACTGTGAGAGGCAGGTAGTCTTCCTTTTAAAACTTCACTCTACTCACACTGTTACACAACTTCCTGTGCGCTCTTGCTTCCAACCTAAATAATTTAATCAGAAGAGCCTCAGAACTTCTTCCATTCTCTTCAAAGGGGTGATGTTGCACAAAGGTGATATACCTCATCCTTGAAAACACTGAGTGGTAGGCAGTATTCCTGGAAAAAAGTTACTCACGTATCATCCGAAGACAAGCTGCTTCACCCTCCTGCTTGTAACATTCATACTTTTCTTACAACACCCACACAGCTGGGTCCAGTCAGTTGTAAGAGGAGATTTTGCACAAAGTTGAAGGTTCTCACATATAAAAGCACTGAGAGGTATCAGTATGTCCTTAAACAGCTAACTCATTTGAGAATTCTCTACAGAGTGCTAGGCTCTCTTCCTGTTAACAGTAATGTCTCTCTTATAAGACCTACAGTGCAGCTTCCATTCACTCGAAAGGGGCAATTTTGAAAAATCCTGGTAGTCCTCATCCCTGAAAACCCTGAGAGGTAGGTAGTATTCCATTAAACAACTCACTCAATTCCCAAAGCTGAAGAAGGTGCTTGACCCTCTTCTTTCTAACATTGATGGATTTCATACAAGAGCAACAGTGTTTCTCCATTCCCTTCACAAAGGCAATTTTGCACAAAGGTGAGGTTCCTGACTCCTGAAAACTCTGAGAAGTAGGCAGTATTCCTTTAAACAGCTAAGTCAATTCACAATGCTAAACAACTTGCTACACCCTGTTGCTTCAAACATTCATGAGTCTCTTACAAGAGCTACCAGGAATCTTCCATTCGCTTGTATGGGATATTTTGCAAAAGTTGGGTTCCTCACCCATGAAAACGCTGAGAAGTAGGCAGTATTCCTTTACCCAGCTAACTCAGTTCACAATGCTGTTCAAAGTGGTAGACCCTTTCCTTTCTAACATTAATGATTCTCTCACAAGATCGACAGTGATTCTTCCCATCCCTCTAAGTGCGGTATTTTGCCCAAAGGTGGTATTTCTCACCCATGAAAACGCTGAGTTGTAGGCATTATTCCTTTAAAGCAGTATATCAATTCGCCTTTGAAAACAAGGTGCTTGACCCTCCTGCTTCTAACATTCATACTTCTCTTCCAAGAGATGTAGTGCTGGTTCCATTGACTTGAAAGAGGCAATTTTGCACAAACTTGAGGTTCCTCCACCCATAAAAACACTGAGAGTTAGACAGTATTCCCTTCAACAGGTAAGTCAATACACAGTGCTTAACAGGGTGCTAGACCCTCTTCCTTCTAACATTAATGATTGTCTTACAAGACCTACACTATGCCTCCATTCCCTTGGAAGGGGCTATTTAGCAAAACATTGATTTTCCTCCACCTGAAAACACAGAGAGTTAGGCAGTATTCCATTCAACAGGTAACTCAATTCATAGTGCTTAACAAGGTGCTTGACCCTCTTGCTTCTAAGACTTATGCATCTCTTACAGGAGAAACAGTGCTTCTTCCTTCCATTGAAACAGGGCTCTTTTGCACAAAGATAATCTTCTTCACACTGTAAAAGCCTGAGAGACAGGTAGTATTCCTTTGTAAAGCTCACTCAATTCTCACTTTTAAACAACAGTCGAGACCCTCTTGCTGCTGGAATGAATGGTTTTCATACATCCTAAACTGTTCTGGTTCCATTCAGTTGAAGGCAGCTATTTGGCCCAACGGTGATCTTCCTCACACATGAATAAACTGAGGGGTAGTCAGTATTCCTTTCAACAGGTAACTCATTTCTCATAGGGAGACAAGTGGCAAACTATTCCTGCCTCTCACATACTGCATCCTGCCCTGAGCTACAAGTGTATGTGCATTTCGCCGAAAGTGGGTATTTTTCAAGGAGTGAATGATTCTCCTTTGTCAAAGGCTTTCATTTGGCAAGCACTCCTTTCACATGCTAATTCAACTCTCACAGGAAAACAATGTGCTTGCAACTGCTGCTGCAAACCTTGACATCTGCTTGCCAGACACACAGTGCATGTTCCATTCAGTGGAAAGGGTCTATTGGCACAAAGATGGATTTGCTCACACTGTCAAACCCTTGACAGATAGGCAGTGTTCCTTTTGAATGCTAAATCACTTGAAGCTGCTAAACAAAGTGCTTGAGCATCTTTCTTGTAACCTTTGTGGTTCTCCTACAAGACATACAGTAATCCTTCCCTTCATGGAAACAGGCAATTTTGCCCCAAAATCAAGTTCGCCACACTTTCAAACTGTGAGAGGCAGGTGGTCTTCCTTTTAAAACTTCACTCTACTTACACTGTTACACAACTTGCTGTGCGCTCTTGCTTCCAACCTAAATAATTTTCTCAGAAGAGCCTCAGAACTTCTTTCATTCTCTTCAAAGGGGTGATGTTGCACAAATGTGATATACCTCATCCTTGAAAACACTGAGTGGTGGATAGTATTCCTGGAAACAAGTTACTCACGTATCATCCGAAGACAAGCTGCTTCACCCTCCTGCTTGTAACATTCATACTTTTCTTACAACACCCACACAGCTGGGTCCAGTCAGTTGTAAGAGGAGATTTTGCACAAAGTTGAAGGTTCTCACATATAAAAGCACTGAGAGGTATCAATATGTCCTTAAACAGCTAACTCAGTTGAGAATCCTCAACAGAGTGCTAGGCTCTCTTCCTGTTAACAGTAATGTCTCTCTTATAAGACCTACAGTGCAGCTTCCATTCACTCGAAAGGGGCAATTTTGAAAAATCCTGGTAGTCCTCATCCCTGAAAACCCTGAGAGGTAAGTAGTATTCCATTAAACAACTCATTCAATTCACAAAGCTGAAGAATGTGCTTGACCCTCTTCCTTTTAACATTGATGGATATCATACAAGAGCAACAGTGTTTCTCCATTCACTTCACAGAGGCAATTTTGCACAAAGGTGAGGTTCCTGACTCCTGAAAACTCTGAGAAGTAGGCAGTATTCCTTTAAACAGCTAAGTCAATTCACAATGCTAAACAACTTGCTACACCCTGTTGCTTCAAACATTCATGAGTCTCTTACAAGAGCTACCAGGAATCTTCCATTCGCTTGTATGGGATATTTTGCAAAAGTTGGGTTCCTCACCCATGAAAACGCTAAGAGGTAGGCAGTATTCCTTTACCCAGCTAACTCAGTTCACAATGCTGTTCAAGGTGGTAGACCCTTTCTTTTCTAACATTAATGATTCTCTCAGAAGTTCGACAGTGATTCTTCCCATCCCTCTAAGGGCAGTATTTTGCACAAAGGTGGTATTGCTCACCCATGAAAACGCTGAGTTTTAGGCATTATTCCTTTAAAGCAGTATATCAATTCGCATTGGAAAACAAGGTGCTTGACCCTGCTGCTTCTAACATTCATACTTCTTTTCCAAGAGATGTAGTGCTGGTTCCATTGACTGGAAAGAGGTCATTTTGCACAAACTTGAGGTTCCTCCACCCATAAAAACACTGAGAGTTAGACAGTATTCCCTTCAACAGGTAAGTCAATTCACAGTGCTTAACAGGGTGCTAGACCCTCTTCCTTCTAACATTAATGATTGTCTAACAAGACCTACAGTATGCCTCCATTCCCTTGAAAGGAGCTATTTAGCAGAACATTGATTTTCCTCCCCCTGAAAACACTGAGAGTTGGCAGTATTCCATTCAACAGGTAACTCAATTCATAGTGCTTAACAAGATGCTTGACCCTCTTGCTTCTAACACTTATGCATCTCTTACAGGAGAAACAGTGCTTCTTCCTTCCATTGAAACAGGGCTCTTTTGCACAAAGATAATCTTCTTCACACTGTAAATGCCTGAGAGACAGGTAGTATTCCTTTGTAAAGCTCACTCAATTCTCACTTTTAAACAACAGTCGAGACCCTCTTGCTGCTGGAATGAATGGTTTTCATACATCCTAAACTGTTCTGGTTCCATTCAGTTGAAGGCAGCTATTTGGCCCAACGGTGATCTTCCTCACACATGAATAAACTGAGGGGTAGTCAGTATTCCTTTCAACAGGTAACTCATTTCTCATACGGAGACAAGTGCCAAACTATTCCTGCCTCTCACATACTGCATCCTGCCCTGAGCTACAAGTGTATGTGCATTTCGCCGAAAGTGGGTATTTTTCAAGGAGTGAATGATTCTCCATTGTCAAAGGCTTTCATTTGGCAAGCACTCCTTTCACATGCTAATTCAACTCTCACATGAAAACAATGTGCTTGCAAGTCCTGCTGCAAACCTTGACCCCTGCTGGCAAGAGACACAGTGCATGTTCCATTCAGTGGACAGGGTCTATTGGCACAAAGATGGATTTGCTCACACTGTCAAACTCTTGACAGATAGGCAGTGTTCCTTTTGAATGCTAAATCACTTGAAGCTGCTAAACAAAGTGCTAGAGCATCTTTCTTGTAATCTTTGTGGTTCTCCTACAAGACATACAGTAATCCTTCCCTTCATGGAAACAGGCAATTTTGCCCCAAAATCAAGTTCGCCACACTTTCAAACTGTGAGAGGCAGGTGGTCTTCCTTTTAAAACTTCACTCTACTCACACTGTTACACAACTTGCTGTGCGCTCTTGCTTCCAACCTAAATAATTTTCTCAGAAGAGCCTCAGAACTTCTTTCATTCTCTTCAAAGGGGTGATGTTGCACAAAGGTGATATACCTCATCCTTGAAAACATTGAGTGGTAGACAGTATTCCTGGAAACAAGTTACTCACGTATCATCCGAAGACAAGCTGCTTCACCCTCCTGCTTGTAACATTCATACTTTTCTTACAACACCCACACAGCTGGGTCCAGTCAGTTGTAAGAGGAGATTTTGCACAAAGTTGAAGGTTCTCACATATAAAAGCACTGAGAGGTATCAATATGTCCTTAAACAGCTAACTCAGTTGAGAATCCTCAACAGAGTGCTAGGCTCTCTTCCTGTTAACAGTAATGTCTCTCTTATAAGACCTACAGTGCAGCTTCCATTCACTCGAAAGGGGCAATTTTGAAAAATCCTGGTAGTCCTCATCCCTAAAAATCCTGAGAGGTAAGTAGTATTCCATTAAACAACTCATTCAATTCACAAAGCTGAAGAATGTGCTTGACCCTCTTCCTTTTAACATTGATGGATATCATACAAGAGGAACAGTGTTTCTCCATTCACTTCACAGAGGCAATTTTGCACAAAGGTGAGGTTCCTGACTCCTGAAAACTCTGAGAAGTAGGCAGTATTCCTTTAAACAGCTAAGTCAATTCACAATGCTAAACAACTTGCTACACCCTGTTGCTTCAAACATTCATGAGTCTCTTACAAGAGCTACCAGGAATCTTCCATTCGCTTGTATGGGATATTTTGCAAAAGTTGGGTTCCTCACCCATGAAAACGCTGAGAAGTAGGCAGTATTCCTTTACCCAGCTAAGTCAGTTCACAATGCTGTTCAAGGTGGTAGACCCTTTCCTTTCTAACATTAATGATTCTCTCAGAAGTTTGACAGTGATTCTTCCCATCCCTCTAAGTGCAGTATTTTGCACAAAGGTGGTATTGCTCACCCATGAAAACGCTGAATTGTAGGCATTATTCCTTTAAAGCAGTATATCAATTCGCATTGGAAAACAAGGTGCTTGACCCTGCTGCTTCTAACATTCATACTTCTTTTCCAAGAGATGTAGTGCTGGTTCCATTGACTGGAAAGAGGTCATTTTGCACAAACTTGAGGTTCCTCCACCCATAAAAACACTGAGAGTTAGACAGTATTCCCTTCAACAGGTAAGTCAATTCACAGTGCTTAACAGGGTGCTAGACCCTCTTCCTTCTAACATTAATGATTGTCTAACAAGACCTACAGTATGCCTCCATTCCCTTGAAAGGAGCTATTTAGCAGAACATTGATTTTCCTCCCCCTGAAAACACTGAGAGTTGGCAGTATTCCATTCAACAGGTAACTCAATTCATAGTGCTTAACAAGATGCTTGACCCTCTTGCTTCTAACACTTATGCATCTCTTACAGGAGAAACAGTGCTTCTTCCTTCCATTGAAACAGGGCTCTTTTGCACAAAGATAATCTTCTTCACACTGTAAATGCCTGAGAGACAGGTAGTATTCCTTTGTAAAGCTCACTCAATTCTCACTTTTAAACAACAGTCGAGACCCTCTTGCTGCTGGAATGAATGGTTTTCATACATCCTAAACTGTTCTGGTTCCATTCAGTTGAAGGCAGCTATTTGGCCCAACGGTGATCTTCCTCACACATGAATAAACTGAGGGGTAGTCAGTATTCCTTTCAACAGGTAACTCATTTCTCATAGGGAGACAAGTGGCAAACTATTCCTGCCTCTCACATACTGCATCCTGCCCTGAGCTACAAGTGAATGTGCATTTCGCCGAAAGTGGGTATTTTTCAAGGAGTGAATGATTCTCCATTGTCAAAGGCTTTCATTTGGCAAGCACTCCTTTCACATGCTAATTCAACTCTCACAGGAAAACAATGTGCTTGCAACTCCTGCTGCAAACCTTGACATCTGCTTGCCAGACACACAGTGCATGTTCCATTCAGTGGAAAGGGTCTATTGGCACAAAGATGGATTTGCTCACACTGTCAAACCCTTGACAGATAGGCAGTGTTCCTTTTGAATGCTAAATCACTTGAAGCTGCTAAACAAAGTGCTTGAGCATCATTCTTGTAACCTTTGTGGTTCTCCTACAAGACATACAGTAATCCTTCCCTTCATGGAAACAGGCAATTTTGCCCCAAAATCAAGTTCGCCACACTTTCAAACTGTGAGAGGCAGGTGGTCTTCCTTTTAAAACTTCACTCTACTCACACTGTTACACAACTTCCTGTGCGCTCTTGCTTCCAACCTAAATAATTTTCTCAGAAGAGCCTCAGAACTTCTTTCATTCTCTTCAAAGGGGTGATGTTGCACAAATGTGATATACCTCATCCTTGAAAACACTGAGTGGTAGACAGTATTCCTGGAAACAAGTTACTCACGTATCATCCGAAGACAAGCTGCTTCACCCTCCTGCTTGTAACATTCATACTTTTCTTACAACACCCACACAGCTGGGTCCAGTCAGTTGTAAGAGGAGATTTTGCACAAAATTGAAGGTTCTCACATATAAAAGCACTGAGAGGTATCAATATGTCCTTAAACAGCTAACTCAGTTGAGAATCCTCAACAGAGTGCTAGGCTCTCTTCCTGTTAACAGTAATGTCTCTCTTATAAGACCTACAGTGCAGCTTCCATTCACTCGAAAGGGGCAATTTTGAAAAATCCTGGTAGTCCTCATCCCTGAAAACCCTGAGAGGTAAGTAGTATTCCATTAAACAACTCATTCAATTCACAAAGCTGAAGAATGTGCTTGACCCTCTTCCTTTTAACATTGATGGATATCATACAAGAGCAACAGTGTTTCTCCATTCACTTCACAGAGGCAATTTTGCACAAAGGTGAGGTTCCTGACTCCTGAAAACTCTGAGAAGTAGGCAGTATTCCTTTAAACAGCTAAGTCAATTCACAATGCTAAACAACTTGCTACACCCTGTTGCTTCAGACATTCATGAGTCTCTTACAAGAGCTACCAGGAATCTTCCATTCGCTTGTATGGGATATTTTGCAAAAGTTGGGTTCCTCACCCCTGAAAACGCTGAGAGGTAGGCAGTATTCCTTTACCCAGCTAACTCAGTTCACAATGCTGTTCAAGGTGGTAGACCCTTTCTTTTCTAACATTAATGATTCTCTCAGAAGTTCGACAGTGATTCTTCCCATCCCTCTAAGTGCAGTATTTTGCACAAAGGTGGTATTGCTCACCCATGAAAACGCTGAGTTGTAGGCATTATTCCTTTAAAGCAGTATATCAATTCGCATTGGAAAACAAGGTGCTTGACCCTGCTGCTTCTAACATTCATACTTCTTTTCCAAGAGATGTAGTGCTGGTTCCATTGACTGGAAAGAGGTCATTTTGCACAAACTTGAGGTTCCTCCACCCATAAAAACACTGAGAGTTAGACAGTATTCCCTTCAACAGGTAAGTCAATTCACAGTGCTTAACAGGGTGCTAGACCCTCTTCCTTCTAACATTAATGATTGTCTAACAAGACCTACAGTATGCCTCCATTTCCTTGAAAGGAGCTATTTAGCAGAACATTGATTTTCCTCTCCCTGAAAACACTGAGAGTTGGCAGTATTCCATTCAACAGGTAACTCAATTCATAGTGCTTAACAAGATGCTTGACCCTCTTGCTTCTAACACTTATGCATCTCTTACAGGAGAAACAGTGCTTCTTCCTTCCATTGAAACAGGGCTCTTTTGCACAAAGATAATCTTCTTCACACTGTAAATGCCTGAGAGACAGGTAGTATTCCTTTGTAAAGCTCACTCAATTCTCACTTTTAAACAACAGTCGAGACCCTCTTGCTGCTGGAATGAATGGTTTTCATACATCCTAAACTGTTCTGGTTCCATTCAGTTGAAGGCAGCTATTTGGCCCAACGGTGATCTTCCTCACACATGAATAAACTGAGGGGTAGTCAGTATTCCTTTCAACAGGTAACTCATTTCTCATAGGGAGACAAGTGGCAAACTATTCCTGCCTCTCACATACTGCATCCTGCCCTGAGCTACAAGTGAATGTGCATTTCGCCGAAAGTGGGTATTTTTCAAGGAGTGAATGATTCTCCATTGTCAAAGGCTTTCATTTGGCAAGCACTCCTTTCACATGCTAATTCAACTCTCACAGGAAAACAATGTGCTTGCAACTGCTGCTGCAAACCTTGACATCTGTTTGCCAGACACACAGTGCATGTTCCATTCAGTGGAAAGGGTCTATTGGCACAAAGATGGATTTGCTCACACTGTCAAACCCTTGACAGATAGGCAGTGTTCCTTTTGAATGCTAAATCACTTGAAGCTGCTAAACAAAGTGCTTGAGCATCTTTCTTGTAACCTTTGTGGTTCTCCTACAAGACATACAGTAATCCTTCCCTTCATGGAAACAGGCAATTTTGCCCCAAAATCAAGTTCGCCACACTTTCAAACTGTGAGAGGCAGGTAGTCTTCCTTTTAAAACTTCACTCTACTCACACTGTTACACAACTTCCTGTGCGCTCTTGCTTCCAACCTAAATAATTTAATCAGAAGAGCCTCAGAACTTCTTCCATTCTCTTCAAAGGGGTGATGTTGCACAAAGGTGATATACCTCATCCTTGAAAACACTGAGTGGTAGGCAGTATTCCTGGAAAAAAGTTACTCACGTATCATCCGAAGACAAGCTACTTCACCCTCCTGCTTGTAACATTCATACTTTTCTTACAACACCCACACAGCTGGGTCCAGTCAGTTGTAAGAGGAGATTTTGCACAAAGTTGAAGGTTCTCACATATAAAAGCACTGAGAGGTATCAGTATGTCCTTAAACAGCTAACTCATTTGAGAATTCTCTACAGAGTGCTAGGCTCTCTTCCTGTTAACAGTAATGTCTCTCTTATAAGACCTACAGTGCAGCTTCCATTCACTCGAAAGGGGCAATTTTGAAAAATCCTGGTAGTCCTCATCCCTGAAAACCCTGAGAGGTAGGTAGTATTCCATTAAACAACTCACTCAATTCCCAAAGCTGAAGAAGGTGCTTGACCCTCTTCTTTCTAACATTGATGGATTTCATACAAGAGCAACAGTGTTTCTCCATTCCCTTCACAAAGGCAATTTTGCACAAAGGTGAGGTTCCTGACTCCTGAAAACTCTGAGAAGTAGGCAGTATTCCTTTAAACAGCTAAGTCAATTCACAATGCTAAACAACTTGCTACACCCTGTTGCTTCAAACATTCATGAGTCTCTTACAAGAGCTACCAGGAATCTTCCATTCGCTTGTATGGGATATTTTGCAAAAGTTGGGTTCCTCACCCATGAAAACGCTGAGAGGTAGGCAGTATTCCTTTACCCAGCTAACTCAGTTCACAATGCTGTTCAAGGTGGTAGACCCTTTCTTTTCTAACATTAATGATTCTCTCAGAAGTTCGACAGTGATTCTTCCCATCCCTCTAAGTGCAGTATTTTGCACAAAGGTGGTATTGCTCACCCATGAAAACGCTGAGTTGTAGGCATTATTCCTTTAAAGCAGTATATCAATTTGCCTTTGAAAACAAGGTGCTTGACCCTCCTGCTTCTAATATTCATACTTCTCTTCCAAGAGATGTAGTGCTGGTTCCATTGACTTGAAAGAGGCAATTTTGCACAAACTTGAGGTTCCTCCACCCATAAAAACACTGAGAGTTAGACAGTATTCCCTTCAACAGGTAAGTCAATTCACAGTGCTTAACAGGGTGCTAGACCCTCTTGCTTCTAACATTAATGATTGTCTTACAAGACCTACACTATGCCTCCATTCCCTTGGAAGGGGCTATTTAGCAAAACATTGATTTTCCTCCACCTGAAAACACAGAGAGTTAGGCAGTATTCCATTCAACAGGTAACTCAATTCATAGTGCTTAACAAGGTGCTTGACCCTCTTGCTTCTAACACTTATGCATCTCTTACAGGAGAAACAGTGCTTCTTCCTTCCATTGAAACAGGGCTCTTTTGCACAAAGATAATCTTCTTCACACTGTAAATGCCTGAGAGACAGGTAGTATTCCTTTGTAAAGCTCACTCAATTCTCACTTTTAAACAACAGTCGAGACCCTCTTGCTGCTGGAATGAATGGTTTTCATACATCCTAAACTGTTCTGGTTCCATTCAGTTGAAGGCAGCTATTTGGCCCAACGGTGATCTTCCTCACACATGAATAAACTGAGGGGTAGTCAGTATTCCTTTCAACAGGTAACTCATTTCTCATAGGGAGACAAGTGGCAAACTATTCCTGCCTCTCACATACTGCATCCTGCCCTGAGCTACAAGTGAATGTGCATTTCGCCGAAAGTGGGTATTTTTCAAGGAGTGAATGATTCTCCATTGTCAAAGGCTTTCATTTGGCAAGCACTCCTTTCACATGCTAATTCAAATCTCACAGGAAAACAATGTGCTTGCAACTCCTGCTGCAAACCTTGACATCTGCTTGCCAGACACACAGTGCATGTTCCATTCAGTGGAAAGGGTCTATTGGCACAAAGATGGATTTGCTCACACTGTCAAACCCTTGACAGATAGGCAGTGTTCCTTTTGAATGCTAAATCACTTGAAGCTGCTAAACAAAGTGCTTGAGCATCTTTCTTGTAACCTTTGTGGTTCTCCTACAAGACATACAGTAATCCTTCCCTTCATGGAAACAGGCAATTTTGCCCCAAAATCAAGTTCCTCACACTTTCAAACTGTCAGAGGCAGGTGGTCTTAATTTTAAAACTTCACTCTACTCACACTGTTAAACAACTTGCTGTACGCTCTTGCTTCCAACCTAAATAATTTAATCAGAAGAGCCTCAGAACTTCTTCCATTCTCTTCAAAGGGGTGATGTTGCACAAAGGTGATATACCTCATCCTTGAAAACACTGAGTGGTAGACAGTATTCCTGGAAACAAGTTACTCACGTATCATCCGAAGACAAGCTGCTTCACCCTCCTGCTTGTAACATTCATACTTTTCTTACAACACCCACACAGCTGGGTCCAGTCAGTTGTAAGAGGAGATTTTGCACAAAGTTGAAGGTTCTCACATATAAAAGCACTGAGAGGTATCAATATGTCCTTAAACAGCTAACTCAGTTGAGAATCCTCAACAGAGTGCTAGGCTCTCTTCCTGTTAACAGTAATGTCTCTCTTATAAGACCTACAGTGCAGCTTCCATTCACTCGAAAGGGGCAATTTTGAAAAATCCTGGTAGTCCTCATCCCTGAAAACCCTGAGAGGTAAGTAGTATTCCATTAAACAACTCATTCAATTCACAAAGCTGAAGAATGTGCTTGACCCTCTTCCTTTTAACATTGATGGATATCATACAAGAGCAACAGTGTTTCTCCATTCACTTCACAGAGGCAATTTTGCACAAAGGTGAGGTTCCTGACTCCTGAAAACTCTGAGAAGTAGGCAGTATTCCTTTAAACAGCTAAGTCAATTCACAATGCTAAACAACTTGCTACACCCTGTTGCTTCAAACATTCATGAGTCTCTTACAAGAGCTACCAGGAATCTTCCATTCGCTTGTATGGGATATTTTGCAAAAGTTGGGTTCCTCACCCATGAAAACGCTGAGAGGTAGGCAGTATTCCTTTACCCAGCTAACTCAGTTCACAATGCTGTTCAAGGTGGTAGACCCTTTCCTTTCTAACATTAATGATTCTCTCAGAAGTTCGACAGTGATTCTTCCCATCCCTCTAAGTGCAGTATTTTGCACAAAGGTGGTATTGCTCACCCATGAAAACACTGAGTTGTAGGCATTATTCCTTTAAAGCAGTATATCAATTCGCATTGGAAAACAAGGTGCTTGACCCTCCTGCTTCTAACATTCATACTTCTCTTCCAAGAGTTCTAGTGCTGGTTCCACTGACTTGAAAGAGGCAATTTTGCACAAACTTGAGGTTCCTCCACCCATAAAAACACTGAGAGTTAGACAGTATTCCCTTCAACAGGTAAGTCAATTCACAGTGCTTAACAGGGTGCTAGACCCTCTTGCTTCTAACATTAATGATTGTCTTACAAGACCTACAGTGTGCCTCCATTCCCTTGGAAGGGGCTATTTAGCAGAACATTGATTTTCCTCCACCTGAAAACACTGAGAGTTAGGCAGTATACTATTGAACAGGTAACTCAATTCCTAATGCTTAACAAGGTGCTTGACCGTCTTGCTTCTAACACATGCATCTCTTACTGGAGAAACAGTGCTTCTTCCTTCCATTGAAACAGGGCTATTTTCCACAAAGGTAATCTTCTTCACACTGTAAATGCCTGAGAGACAGGTAGTATTCCTTTGTAAAGCTCACTCAATTCTCACTTTTAAACAACAGTCGAGACCCTCTTGCTGCTGGAATGAATGGTTTTCATACATCCTAAACTGTTCTGGTTCCATTCAGTTGAAGGCAGCTATTTGGCCCAACGGTGATCTTCCTCACACATGAATAAACTGAGGGGTAGTCAGTATTCCTTTCAACAGGTAACTCATTTCTCATACGGAGACAAGTGCCAAACTATTCCTGCCTCTCACATACTGCATCCTGCCCTGAGCTACAAGTGAATGTGCATTTCGCCGAAAGTGGGTATTTTTCAAGGAGTGAATGATTCTCCATTGTCAAAGGCTTTCATTTGGCAAGCACTCCTTTCACATGCTAATTCAACTCTCACATGAAAACAATGTGCTTGCAAGTCCTGCTGCAAACCTTGACCCCTGCTGGCAAGAGACACAGTGCATGTTCCATTCAGTGGACAGGGTCTATTGGCACAAAGATGGATTTGCTCACACTGTCAAACTCTTGACAGATAGGCAGTGTTCCTTTTGAATGCTAAATCACTTGAAGCTGCTAAACAAAGTGCTAGAGCATCTTTCTTGTAATCTTTGTGGTTCTCCTACAAGACATACAGTAATCCTTCCCTTCATGGAAACAGGCAATTTTGCCCCAAAATCAAGTTCGCCACACTTTCAAACTGTGAGAGGCAGGTGGTCTTCCTTTTAAAACTTCACTCTACTCACACTGTTACACAACTTGCTGTGCGCTCTTGCTTCCAACCTAAATAATTTTCTCAGAAGAGCCTCAGAACTTCTTTCATTCTCTTCAAAGGGGTGATGTTGCACAAAGGTGATATACCTCATCCTTGAAAACATTGAGTGGTAGACAGTATTCCTGGAAACAAGTTACTCACGTATCATCCGAAGACAAGCTGCTTCACCCTCCTGCTTGTAACATTCATACTTTTCTTACAACACCCACACAGCTGGGTCCAGTCAGTTGTAAGAGGAGATTTTGCACAAAGTTGAAGGTTCTCACATATAAAAGCACTGAGAGGTATCAATATGTCCTTAAACAGCTAACTCAGTTGAGAATCCTCAACAGAGTGCTAGGCTCTCTTCCTGTTAACAGTAATGTCTCTCTTATAAGACCTACAGTGCAGCTTCCATTCACTCGAAAGGGGCAATTTTGAAAAATCCTGGTAGTCCTCATCCCTAAAAATCCTGAGAGGTAAGTAGTACTCCATTAAACAACTCATTCAATTCACAAAGCTGAAGAATGTGCTTGACCCTCTTCCTTTTAACATTGATGGATATCATACAAGAGCAACAGTGTTTCTCCATTCACTTCACAGAGGCAATTTTGCACAAAGGTGAGGTTCCTGACTCCTGAAAACTCTGAGAAGTAGGCAGTATTCCTTTAAACAGCTAAGTCAATTCACAATGCTAAACAACTTGCTACACCCTGTTGCTTCAAACATTCATGAGTCTCTTACAAGAGCTACCAGGAATCTTCCATTCGCTTGTATGGGATATTTTGCAAAAGTTAGGTTCCTCACCCATGAAAACGCTGAGAAGTAGGCAGTATTCCTTTACCCAGCTAACTCAGTTCACAATGCTGTTCAAGGTGGTAGACCCTTTCCTTTCTAACATTAATGATTCTCTCAGAAGTTTGACAGTGATTCTTCCCATCCCTCTAAGTGCAGTATTTTGCACAAAGGTGGTATTGCTCACCCATGAAAACGCTGAATTGTAGGCATTATTCCTTTAAAGCAGTATATCAATTCGCATTGGAAAACAAGGTGCTTGACCCTGCTGCTTCTAACATTCATACTTCTTTTCCAAGAGATGTAGTGCTGGTTCCATTGACTGGAAAGAGGTCATTTTGCACAAACTTGAGGTTCCTCCACCCATAAAAACACTGAGAGTTAGACAGTATTCCCTTCAACAGGTAAGTCAATTCACAGTGCTTAACAGGGTGCTAGACCCTCTTCCTTCTAACATTAATGATTGTCTAACAAGACCTACAGTATGCCTCCATTCCCTTGAAAGGAGCTATTTAGCAGAACATTGATTTTCCTCCCCCTGAAAACACTGAGAGTTGGCAGTATTCCATTCAACAGGTAACTCAATTCATAGTGCTTAACAAGATGCTTGACCCTCTTGCTTCTAACACTTATGCATCTCTTACAGGAGAAACAGTGCTTCTTCCTTCCATTGAAACAGGGCTCTTTTGCACAAAGATAATCTTCTTCACACTGTAAATGCCTGAGAGACAGGTAGTATTCCTTTGTAAAGCTCACTCAATTCTCACTTTTAAACAACAGTCGAGACCCTCTTGCTGCTGGAATGAATGGTTTTCATACATCCTAAACTGTTCTGGTTCCATTCAGTTGAAGGCAGCTATTTGGCCCAACGGTGATCTTCCTCACACATGAATAAACTGAGGGGTAGTCAGTATTCCTTTCAACAGGTAACTCATTTCTCATAGGGAGACAAGTGGCAAACTATTCCTGCCTCTCACATACTGCATCCTGCCCTGAGCTACAAGTGAATGTGCATTTCGCAGAAAGTGGGTATTTTTCAAGGAGTGAATGATTCTCCATTGTCAAAGGCTTTCATTTGGCAAGCACTCCTTTCACATGCTAATTCAACTCTCACAGGAAAACAATGTGCTTGCAACTCCTGCTGCAAACCTTGACATCTGCTTGCCAGACACACAGTGCATGTTCCATTCAGTGGAAAGGGTCTACTGGCACAAAGATGGATTTGCTCACACTGTCAAACCCTTGACAGATAGGCAGTGTTCCTTTTGAATGCTAAATCACTTGAAGCTGCTAAACAAAGTGCTTGAGCATCTTTCTTGTAACCTTTGTGGTTCTCCTACAAGACATACAGTAATCCTTCCCTTCATGGAAACAGGCAATTTTGCCCCAAAATCAAGTTCCTCACACTTTCAAACTGTCAGAGGCAGGTGGTCTTAATTTTAAAACTTCACTCTACTCACACTGTTACACAACTTGCTGTACGCTCTTGCTTCCAACCTAAATAATTTAATCAGAAGAGCCTCAGAACTTCTTCCATTCTCTTCAAAGGGGTGATGTTGCACAAAGGTGATATACCTCATCCTTGAAAACACTGAGTGGTAGACAGTATTCCTGGAAACAAGTTACTCACGTATCATCCGAAGACAAGCTGCTTCACCCTCCTGCTTGTAACATTCATACTTTTCTTACAACACCCACACAGCTGGGTCCAGTCAGTTGTAAGAGGAGATTTTGCACAAAGTTGAAGGTTCTCACATATAAAAGCACTGAGAAGTATCAGTATGTCCTTAAACAGCTAACTCAGTTGAGAATCCTCAACAGAGTGCTAGGCTCTCTTCCTGTTAACAGTAATGTCTCTCTTATAAGACCTACAGTGCAGCTTCTATTCACTCGAATGGGGCAATTTTGAAAAATCCTGGTAGTCCTCATCCCTGAAAACCCTGAGAGGTAGGTAGTATTCCATTAAACAACTCACTCAATTCCCAAAGCTGAAGAAGGTGCTTGACCCTCTTCTTTCTAACATTGATGGATTTCATACAAGAGCAACAGTGTTTCTCCATTCCCTTCACAAAGGCAATTTTGCACAAAGGTGAGGTTCCTGACTCCTGAAAACTCTGAGAAGTAGGCAGTATTCCTTTAAACAGCTAAGTCAATTCACAATGCTAAACAACTTGCTACACCCTGTTGCTTCAAACATTCATGAGTCTCTTACAAGAGCTACCAGGAATCTTCCATTCGCTTGTATGGGATATTTTGCAAAAGTTGGGTTCCTCACCCATGAAAACGCTGAGAGGTAGGCAGTATTCCTTTACCCAGCTAACTCAGTTCACAATGCTGTTCAAGGTGGTAGACCCTTTCTTTTCTAACATTAATGATTCTCTCAGAAGTTCGACAGTGATTCTTCCCATCCCTCTAAGTGCAGTATTTTGCACAAAGGTGGTATTGCTCACCCATGAAAACGCTGAGTTGTAGGCATTATTCCTTTAAAGCAGTATATCAATTCGCATTGGAAAACAAGGTGCTTGACCCTGCTGCTTCTAACATTCATACTTCTTTTCCAAGAGATGTAGTGCTGGTTCCATTGACTGGAAAGAGGTCATTTTGCACAAACTTGAGGTTCCTCCACCCATAAAAACACTGAGAGTTAGACAGTATTCCCTTCAACAGGTAAATCAATTCACAGTGCTTAACAGGGTGCTAGAACCTCTTCCTTCTAACATTAATGATTGTCTAACAAGACCTACAGTATGCCTCCATTCCCTTGAAAGGAGCTATTTAGCAGAACATTGATTTTCCTCCCCCTGAAAACACTGAGAGTTGGCAGTATTCCATTCAACAGGTAACTCAATTCATAGTGCTTAACAAGATGCTTGACCCTCTTGCTTCTAACACTTATGCATCTCTTACAGGAGAAACAGTGCTTCTTCCTTCCATTAAAACAGGGCTCTTTTGCACAAAGATAATCTTCTTCACACTGTAAATGCCTGAGAGACAGGTAGTATTCCTTTGTAAAGCTCACTCAATTCTCACTTTTAAACAACAGTCGAGACCCTCTTGCTGCTGGAATGAATGCTTTTCATACATCCTAAACTGTTCTGGTTCCATTCAGTTGAAGGCAGCTATTTGGCCCAACGGTGATCTTCCTCACACATGAATAAACTGAGGGGTAGTCAGTATTCCTTTCAACAGGTAACTCATTTCTCATAGGGAGACAAGTGGCAAACTATTCCTGCCTCTCACATACTGCATCCTGCCCTGAGCTACAAGTGAATGTGCATTTCGCCGAAAGTGGGTATTTTTCAAGGAGTGAATGATTCTCCATTGTCAAAGGCTTTCATTTGGCAAGCACTCCTTTCACATGCTATTTCAACTCTCACAGGAAAACAATGTGCTTGCAACTACTGCTGCAAACCTTGACATCTGCTTGCCAGACACATAGTGCATGTTCCATTCAGTGGAAAGGGTCTATTGGCACAAAGATGAATTTGCTCACACTGTCAAACCCTTGACAGATAGGCAGTGTTCCTTTTGAATGCTAAATCACTTGAAGCTGCTAAACAAAGTGCTTGAGCATCTTTCTTGTAACCTTTGTGGTTCTCCTACAAGACATACAGTAATCCTTCCCTTCATGGAAACAGGCAATTTTGCCCCAAAATCAAGTTCCTCACACTTTCAAACTGTCAGAGGCTGGTGGTCTTCCTTTTAAAACTTCACTCTACTCACACTGTTACACAACTTCCTGTGCGCTCTTGCTTCCAAAATAAATAATTTAATCAGAAGAGCCTCAGAACTTCTTCCATTCTCTTCAAAGGGGAGATGTTGCACAAAGGTGATATACCTCATCCTTGAAAACACTGAGTGGTAGGCAGTATTCCTGGAAAAAAGTTACTCACGTATCATCCGAAGACAAGCTGCTTCACCCTCCTGCTTGTAACATTCATACTTTTCTTACAACACCCACACAGCTGGGTCCAGTCAGTTGTAAGAGGAGATTTTGCACAAAGTTGAAGGTTCTCACATATAAAAGCACTGAGAGGTATCAGTATGTCCTTAAACAGCTAACTCATTTGAGAATTCTCTACAGAGTGCTAGGCTCTCTTCCTGTTAACAGTAATGTCTCTCTTATAAGACCTACAGTGCAGCTTCCATTCACTCGAAAGGGGCAATTTTGAAAAATCCTGGTAGTCCTCATCCCTGAAAACCCTGAGAGGTAGGTAGTATTCCATTAAACAACTCACTCAATTCCCAAAGCTGAAGAAGGTGCTTGACCCTCTTCTTTCTAACATTGATGGATTTCATACAAGAGCAACAGTGTTTCTCCATTCCCTTCACAAAGGCAATTTTGCACAAAGGTGAGGTTCCTGACTCCTGAAAACTCTGAGAAGTAGGCAGTATTCCTTTAAACAGCTAAGTCAATTCACAATGCTAAACAACTTGCTACACCCTGTTGCTTCAAACATTCATGAGTCTCTTACAAGAGCTACCAGGAATCTTCCAATCGCTTGTATGGGATATTTTGCAAAAGTTGGGTTCCTCACCCATGAAAACGCTGAGAGGTAGGCAGTATTCCTTTACCCAGCTAACTCAGTTCACAATGCTGTTCAAAGTGGTAGACCCTTTCCTTTCTAACATTAATGATTCTCTCACAAGATCGACAGTGATTCTTCCCATCCCTCTAAGTGCGGTATTTTGCCCAAAGGTGGTATTCCTCACCCATGAAAACGCTGAGTTGTAGGCATTATTCCTTTAAAGCAGTATATCAATTCGCCTTTGAAAACAAGGTGCTTGACCCTCCTGCTTCTAACATTCATACTTCTCTTCCAAGAGATGTAGTGCTGGTTCCATTGACTTGAAAGAGGCAATTTTGCACAAACTTGAGGTTCCTCCACCCATAAAAACACTGAGAGTTAGACAGTATTCCCTTCAACAGGTAAGTCAATACACAGTGCTTAACAGGGTGCTAGACCCTCTTGCTTCTAACATTAATGATTGTCTTACAAGACCTACACTATGCCTCCATTCCCTTGGAAGGGGCTATTTAGCAAAACATTGATTTTCCTCCACCTGAAAACACAGAGAGTTAGGCAGTATTCCATTCAACAGGTAACTCAATTCATAGTGCTTAACAAGGTGCTTGACCCTCTTGCTTCTAACACTTATGCATCTCTTACAGGAGAAACAGTGCTTCTTCCTTCCATTGAAACAGGGCTCTTTTGCACAAAGATAATCTTCTTCACACTGTAAAAGCCTGAGAGACAGGTAGTATTCCTTTGTAAAGCTCACTCAATTCTCACTTTTAAACAACAGTTGAGACCCTCTTGCTGCTGGAATGAATGGTTTTCATACATCCTAAACTGTTCTGGTTCCATTCAGTTGAAGGCAGCTATTTGGCCCAACGGTGATCTTCCTCACACATGAATAAACTGAGGGGTAGTCAGTATTCCTTTCAACAGGTAACTCATTTCTCATAGGGAGACAAGTGGCAAACTATTCCTGCCTCTCACATACTGCATCCTGCCCTGAGCTACAAGTGTATGTGCATTTCGCCGAAAGTGGGTATTTTTCAAGGAGTGAATGATTCTCCATTGTCAAAGGCTTTCATTTGGCAAGCACTCCTTTCACATGCTAATTCAACTCTCACAGGAAAACAATGTGCTTGCAACTGCTGCTGAAAACCTTGACATCTGCTTGCCAGACACACAGTGCATGTTCCATTCAGTGGAAAGGGTCTATTGGCACAAAGATGGATTTGCTCACACTGTCAAACCCTTGACAGATAGGCAGTGTTCCTTTTGAATGCTAAATCACTTGAAGCTGCTAAACAAAGTGCTTGAGCATCTTTCTTGTAACCTTTGTGGTTCTCCTACAAGACATACAGTAATCCTTCCCTTCATGGAAACAGGCAATTTTGCCCCAAAATCAAGTTCGCCACACTTTCAAACTGTGAGAGGCAGGTGGTCTTCCTTTTAAAACTTCACTCTACTCACACTGTTACACAACTTGCTGTGCGCTCTTGCTTCCAACCTAAATAATTTTCTCAGAAGAGCCTCAGAACTTCTTTCATTCTCTTCAAAGGGGTGATGTTGCACAAATGTGATATACCTCATCCTTGAAAACACTGAGTGGTGGATAGTATTCCTGGAAACAAGTTACTCACGTATCATCCGAAGACAAGCTGCTTCACCCTCCTGCTTGTAACATTCATACTTTTCTTACAACACCCACACAGCTGGGTCCAGTCAGTTGTAAGAGGAGATTTTGCACAAAGTTGAAGGTTCTCACATATAAAAGCACTGAGAGGTATCAATATGTCCTTAAACAGCTAACTCAGTTGAGAATCCTCAACAGAGTGCTAGGCTCTCTTCCTGTTAACAGTAATGTCTCTCTTATAAGACCTACAGTGCAGCTTCCATTCACTCGAAAGGGGCAATTTTGAAAAATCCTGGTAGTCCTCATCCCTGAAAACCCTGAGAGGTAAGTAGTATTCCATTAAACAACTCATTCAATTCACAAAGCTGAAGAATGTGCTTGACCCTCTTCCTTTTAACATTGATGGATATCATACAAGAGCAACAGCGTTTCTCCATTCACTTCACAGAGGCAATTTTGCACAAAGGTGAGGTTCCTGACTCCTGAAAACTCTGAGAAGTAGGCAGTATTCCTTTAAACAGCTAAGTCAATTCACAATGCTAAACAACTTGCTACACCCTGTTGCTTCAAACATTCATGAGTCTCTTACAAGAGCTACCAGGAATCTTCCATTCGCTTGTATGGGATATTTTGCAAAAGTTGGGTTCCTCACCCATGAAAACGCTGAGAGGTAGGCAGTATTCCTTTACCCAGCTAACTCAGTTCACAATGCTGTTCAAAGTGGTAGACCCTTTCCTTTCTAACATTAATGATTCTCTCACAAGATCGACAGTGATTCTTCCCATCCCTCTAAGTGCAGTATTTTGCACAAAGGTGGTATTGCTCACCCATGAAAACGCTGAATTGTAGGCATTATTCCTTTAAAGCAGTATATCAATTCGCATTGGAAAACAAGGTGCTTGACCCTGCTGCTTCTAACATTCATACTTCTTTTCCAAGAGATGTAGTGCTGGTTCCATTGACTGGAAAGAGGTCATTTTGCACAAACTTGAGGTTCCTCCACCCATAAAAACACTGAGAGTTAGACAGTATTCCCTTCAACAGGTAAGTCAATTCACAGTGCTTAACAGGGTGCTAGACCCTCTTCCTTCTAACATTAATGATTGTCTAACAAGACCTACAGTATGCCTCCATTCCCTTGAAAGGAGCTATTTAGCAGAACATTGATTTTCCTCCCCCTGAAAACACTGAGAGTTGGCAGTATTCCATTCAACAGGTAACTCAATTCATAGTGCTTAACAAGATGCTTGACCCTCTTGCTTCTAACACTTATGCATCTCTTACAGGAGAAACAGTGCTTCTTCCTTCCATTGAAACAGGGCTCTTTTGCACAAAGATAATCTTCTTCACACTGTAAATGCCTGAGAGACAGGTAGTATTCCTTTGTAAAGCTCACTCAATTCTCACTTTTAAACAACAGTCGAGACCCTCTTGCTGCTGGAATGAATGGTTTTCATACATCCTAAACTGTTCTGGTTCCATTCAGTTGAAGGCAGCTATTTGGCCCAACGGTGATCTTCCTCACACATGAATAAACTGAGGGGTAGTCAGTATTCCTTTCAACAGGTAACTCATTTCTCATAGGGAGACAAGTGGCAAACTATTCCTGCCTCTCACATACTGCATCCTGCCCTGAGCTACAAGTGAATGTGCATTTCGCCGAAAGTGGGTATTTTTCAAGGAGTGAATGATTCTCCATTGTCAAAGGCTTTCATTTGGCAAGCACTCCTTTCACATGCTAATTCAACTCTCACAGGAAAACAATGTGCTTGCAACTCCTGCTGCAAACCTTGACATCTGCTTGCCAGACACACAGTGCATGTTCCATTCAGTGGAAAGGGTCTATTGGCACAAAGATGGATTTGCTCACACTGTCAAACCCTTGACAGATAGGCAGTGTTCCTTTTGAATGCTAAATCACTTGAAGCTGCTAAACAAAGTGCTTGAGCATCATTCTTGTAACCTTTGTGGTTCTCCTACAAGACATACAGTAATCCTTCCCTTCATGGAAACAGGCAATTTTGCCCCAAAATCAAGTTCGCCACACTTTCAAACTGTGAGAGGCAGGTGGTCTTCCTTTTAAAACTTCACTCTACTCACACTGTTACACAACTTCCTGTGCGCTCTTGCTTCCAACCTAAATAATTTTCTCAGAAGAGCCTCAGAACTTCTTCCATTCTCTTCAAAGGGGTGATGTTGCACAAAGGTGATATACCTCATCCTTGAAAACACTGAGTGGTAGACAGTATTCCTGGAAACAAGTTACTCACGTATCATCCGAAGACAAGCTGCTTCACCCTCCTGCTTGTAACATTCATACTTTTCTTACAACACCCACACAGCTGGGTCCAGTCAGTTGTAAGAGGAGATTTTGCACAAAGTTGAAGGTTCTCACATATAAAAGCACTGAGAGGTATCAGTATGTCCTTAAACAGCTAACTCAGTTGAGAATCCTCAACAGAGTGCTAGGCTCTCTTCCTGTTAACAGTAATGTCTCTCTTATAAGACCTACAGTGCAGCTTCCATTCACTCGAAAGGGGCAATTTTGAAAAATCCTGGTAGTCCTCATCCCTGAAAACCCTGAGAGGTAAGTAGTATTCCATTAAACAACTCATTCAATTCACAAAGCTGAAGAATGTGCTTGACCCTCTTCCTTTTAACATTGATGGATATCATACAAGAGCAACAGTGTTTCTCCATTCACTTCACAGAGGCAATTTTGCACAAAGGTGAGGTTCCTGACTCCTGAAAACTCTGAGAAGTAGGCAGTATTCCTTTAAACAGCTAAGTCAATTCACAATGCTAAACAACTTGCTACACCCTGTTGCTTCAAACATTCATGAGTCTCTTACAAGAGCTACCAGGAATCTTCCATTCGCTTGTATGGGATATTTTGCAAAAGTTGGGTTCCTCACCCATGAAAACGCTGAGAAGTAGGCAGTATTCCTTTACCCAGCTAACTCAGTTCACAATGCTGTTCAAGGTGGTAGACCCTTTCCTTTCTAACATTAATGATTCTCTCAGAAGTTTGACAGTGATTCTTCCCATCCCTCTAAGTGCAGTATTTTGCACAAAGGTGGTATTGCTCACCCATGAAAACGCTGAATTGTAGGCATTATTCCTTTAAAGCAGTATATCAATTCGCATTGGAAAACAAGGTGCTTGACCCTGCAGCTTCTAACATTCATACTTCTTTTCCAAGAGATGTAGTGCTGGTTCCATTGACTGGAAAGAGGTCATTTTGCACAAAATTGAGGTTCCTCCACCCATAAAAACACTGAGAGTTAGACAGTATTCCCTTCAACAGGTAAGTCAATTCACAGTGCTTAACAGGGTGCTAGACCCTCTTGCTTCTAACATTAATGATTGTCTTACAAGACCTACAGTGTGCCTCCATTCCCTTGGAAGGGGCTATTTAGCAGAACATTGATTTTCCTCCACCTGAAAACACTGAGAGTTAGGCAGTATACTATTGAACAGGTAACTCAATTCCTAATGCTTAACAAGGTGCTTGACCGTCTTGCTTCTAACACATGCATCTCTTACTGGAGAAACAGTGCTTCTTCCTTCCATTGAAACAGGGCTATTTTCCACAAAGGTAATCTTCTTCACACTGTAAATGCCTGAGAGACAGGTAGTATTCCTTTGTAAAGCTCACTCAATTCTCACTTTTAAACAACAGTCGAGACCCTCTTGCTGCTGGAATGAATGGTTTTCATACATCCTAAACTGTTCTGGTTCCATTCAGTTGAAGGCAGCTATTTGGCCCAACGGTGATCTTCCTCACACATGAATAAACTGAGGGGTAGTCAGTATTCCTTTCAACAGGTAACTCATTTCTCATAGGGAGACAAGTGGCAAACTATTCCTGCCTCTCACATACTGCATCCTGCCCTGAGCTACAAGTGAATGTGCATTTCGCCGAAAGTGGGTATTTTTCAAGGAGTGAATGATTCTCCATTGTCAAAGGCTTTCATTTGGCAAGCACTCCTTTCACATGCTAATTCAACTCTCACAGGAAAACAATGTGCTTGCAAATCCTGCTGCAAACCTTGACATCTGCTTGCCAGACACACAGTGCATGTTCCATTCAGTGGAAAGGGTCTATTGGCACAAAGATGGATTTGCTCACACTGTCAAACCCTTGACAGATAGGCAGTCTTCCTTTTGAATGCTAAATCACTTGAAGCTGCTAAACAAAGTGCTTGAGCATCTTTCTTGTAACCTTTGTGGTTCTCCTACAAGACATACAGTAATCCTTCCCTTCATGGAAACAGGCAATTTTGCCCCAAAATCAAGTTCCTCACACTTTCAAACTGTCAGAGGCAGGTGGTCTTAATTTTAAAACTTCACTCTACTCACACTGTTACACAACTTGCTGTACGCTCTTGCTTCCAACCTAAATAATTTAATCAGAAGAGCCTCAGAACTTCTTCCATTCTCTTCAAAGGGGTGATGTTGCACAAAGGTGATATACCTCATCCTTGAAAACACTGAGTGGTAGACAGTATTCCTGGAAACAAGTTACTCACGTATCATCCGAAGACAAGCTGCTTCACCCTCCTGCTTGTAACATTCATACTTTTCTTACAACACCCACACAGCTGGGTCCAGTCAGTTGTAAGAGGAGATTTTGCACAAAGTTGAAGGTTCTCACATATAAAAGCACTGAGAGGTATCAATATGTCCTTAAATAGCTAACTCAGTTGAGAATCCTCAACAGAGTGCTAGGCTCTCTTCCTGTTAACAGTAATGTCTCTCTTATAAGACCTACAGTGCAGCTTCCATTCACTCGAAAGGGGCAATTTTGAAAAATCCTGGTAGTCCTCATCCCTGAAAACCCTGAGAGGTAAGTAGTATTCCATTAAACAACTCATTCAATTCACAAAGCTGAAGAATGTGCTTGACCCTCTTCCTTTTAACATTGATGGATATCATACAAGAGCAACAGTGTTTCTCCATTCACTTCACAGAGGCAATTTTGCACAAAGGTGAGGTTCCTGACTCCTGAAAACTCTGAGAAGTAGGCAGTATTCCTTTAAACAGCTAAGTCAATTCACAATGCTAAACAACTTGCTACACCCTGTTGCTTCAAACATTCATGAGTCTCTTACAAGAGCTACCAGGAATCTTCCATTCGCTTGTATGGGATATTTTGCAAAAGTTGGGTTCCTCACCCATGAAAACGCTGAGAGGTAGGCAGTATTCCTTTACCCAGCTAACTCAGTTCACAATGCTGTTCAAGGTGGTAGACCCTTTCCTTTCTAACATTAATGATTCTCTCAGAAGTTCGACAGTGATTCTTCCCATCCCTCTAAGTGCAGTATTTTGCACAAAGGTGGTATTGCTCACCCATGAAAACACTGAGTTGTAGGCATTATTCCTTTAAAGCAGTATATCAATTCGCATTGGAAAACAAGGTGCTTGACCCTCCTGCTTCTAACATTCATACTTCTCTTCCAAGAGTTCTAGTGCTGGTTCCATTGACTTGAAAGAGGCAATTTTGCACAAACTTGAGGTTCCTCCACCCACAAAAACACTGAGAGTTAGACAGTATTCCCTTCAACAGGTAAGTCAATTCACAGTGCTTAACAGGGTGCTAGACCCTCTTGCTTCTAACATTAATGATTGTCTTACAAGACCTACAGTGTGCCTCCATTCCCTTGGAAGGGGCTATTTAGCAGAACATTGATTTTCCTCCACCTGAAAACACTGAGAGTTAGGCAGTATACTATTGAACAGGTAACTCAATTCCTAATGCTTAACAAGGTGCTTGACCGTCTTGCTTCTAACACATGCATCTCTTACTGGAGAAACAGTGCTTCTTCCTTCCATTGAAACAGGGCTATTTTCCACAAAGGTAATCTTCTTCACACTGTAAATGCCTGAGAGACAGGTAGTATTCCTTTGTAAAGCTCACTCAATTCTCACTTTTAAACAACAGTCGAGACCCTCTTGCTGCTGGAATGAATGGTTTTCATACATCCTAAACTGTTCTGGTTCCATTCAGTTGAAGGCAGCTATTTGGCCCAACGGTGATCTTCCTCACACATGAATAAACTGAGGGGTAGTCAGTATTCCTTTCAACAGGTAACTCATTTCTCATAGGGAGACAAGTGGCAAACTATTCCTGCCTCTCACATACTGCATCCTGCCCTGAGCTACAAGTGTATGTGCATTTCGCCGAAAGTGGGTATTTTTCAAGGAGTGAATGATTCTCCTTTGTCAAAGGCTTTCATTTGGCAAGCACTCCTTTCACATGCTAATTCAACTCTCACAGGAAAACAATGTGCTTGCAACTGCTGCTGCAAACCTTGACATCTGCTTGCCAGACACACAGTGCATGTTCCATTCAGTGGAAAGGGTCTATTGGCACAAAGATGGATTTGCTCACACTGTCAAACCCTTGACAGATAGGCAGTGTTCCTTTTGAATGCTAAATCACTTGAAGCTGCTAAACAAAGTGCTTGAGCATCTTTCTTGTAACCTTTGTGGTTCTCCTACAAGACATACAGTAATCCTTCCCTTCATGGAAACAGGCAATTTTGCCCCAAAATCAAGTTCGCCACACTTTCAAACTGTGAGAGGCAGGTGGTCTTCCTTTTAAAACTTCACTCTACTCACACTGTTACACAACTTGCTGTGCGCTCTTGCTTCCAACCTAAATAATTTTCTCAGAAGAGCCTCAGAACTTCTTTCATTCTCTTCAAAGGGGTGATGTTGCACAAATGTGATATACCTCATCCTTGAAAACATTGAGTGGTAGACAGTATTCCTGGAAACAAGTTACTCACGTATCATCCGAAGACAAGCTGCTTCACCCTCTTGCTTGTAACATTCATACTTTTCTTACAACACCCACACAGCTGGGTCCAGTCAGTTGTAAGAGGAGATTTTGCACAAAGTTGAAGGTTCTCACATATAAAAGCACTGAGAGGTATCAATATGTCCTTAAACAGCTAACTCAGTTGAGAATCCTCAACAGAGTGCTGGGCTCTCTTCCTGTTAACAGTAATGTCTCTCTTATAAGACCTACAGTGCAGCTTCCATTCACTCGAAAGGGGCAATTTTGAAAAATCCTGGTAGTCCTCATCCCTAAAAATCCTGAGAGGTAAGTAGTATTCCATTAAACAACTCATTCAATTCACAAAGCTGAAGAATGTGCTTGACCCTCTTCCTTTTAACATTGATGGATATCATACAAGAGCAACAGTGTTTCTCCATTCACTTCACAGAGGCAATTTTGCACAAAGGTGAGGTTCCTGACTCCTGAAAACTCTGAGAAGTAGGCAGTATTCCTTTAAACAGCTAAGTCAATTCACAATGCTAAACAACTTGCTACACCCTGTTGCTTCAAACATTCATGAGTCTCTTACAAGAGCTACCAGGAATCTTCCATTCGCTTGTATGGGATATTTTGCAAAAGTTGGGTTCCTCACCCATGAAAACGCTGAGAAGTAGGTAGTATTCCTTTACCCAGCTAAGTCAGTTCACAATGCTGTTCAAGGTGGTAGACCCTTTCCTTTCTAACATTAATGATTCTCTCAGAAGTTTGACAGTGATTCTTCCCATCCCTCTAAGTGCAGTATTTTGCACAAAGGTGGTATTGCTCACCCATGAAAACGCTGAATTGTAGGCATTATTCCTTTAAAGCAGTATATCAATTCGCATTGGAAAACAAGGTGCTTGACCCTGCTGCTTCTAACATTCATACTTCTTTTCCAAGAGATGTAGTGCTGGTTCCATTGACTGGAAAGAGGTCATTTTGCACAAACTTGAGGTTCCTCCACCCATAAAAACACTGAGAGTTAGACAGTATTCCCTTCAACAGGTAAGTCAATTCACAGTGCTTAACAGGGTGCTAGACCCTCTTCCTTCTAACATTAATGATTGTCTAACAAGACCTACAGTATGCCTCCATTCCCTTGAAAGGAGCTATTTAGCAGAACATTGATTTTCCTCCCCCTGAAAACACTGAGAGTTGGCAGTATTCCATTCAACAGGTAACTCAATTCATAGTGCTTAACAAGATGCTTGACCCTCTTGCTTCTAACACTTATGCATCTCTTACAGGAGAAACAGTGCTTCTTCCTTCCATTGAAACAGGGCTCTTTTGCACAAAGATAATCTTCTTCACACTGTAAATGCCTGAGAGACAGGTAGTATTCCTTTGTAAAGCTCACTCAATTCTCACTTTTAAACAACAGTCGAGACCCTCTTGCTGCTGGAATGAATGGTTTTCATACATCCTAAACTGTTCTGGTTCCATTCAGTTGAAGGCAGCTATTTGGCCCAACGGTGATCTTCCTCACACATGAATAAACTGAGGGGTAGTCAGTATTCCTTTCAACAGGTAACTCATTTCTCATAGGGAGACAAGTGGCAAACTATTCCTGCCTCTCACATACTGCATCCTGCCCTGAGCTACAAGTGAATGTGCATTTCGCCGAAAGTGGGTATTTTTCAAGGAGTGAATGATTCTCCATTGTCAAAGGCTTTCATTTGGCAAGCACTCCTTTCACATGCTAATTCAACTCTCACAGGAAAACAATGTGCTTGCAACTCCTGCTGCAAACCTTGACATCTGCTTGCCAGACACACAGTGCATGTTCCATTCAGTGGAAAGGGTCTATTGGCACAAAGATGGATTTGCTCACACTGTCAAACCCTTGACAGATAGGCAGTGTTCCTTTTGAATGCTAAATCACTTGAAGCTGCTAAACAAAGTGCTTGAGCATCATTCTTGTAACCTTTGTGGTTCTCCTACAAGACATACAGTAATCCTTCCCTTCATGGAAACAGGCAATTTTGCCCCAAAATCAAGTTCGCCACACTTTCAAACTGTGAGAGGCAGGTGGTCTTCCTTTTAAAACTTCACTCTACTCACACTGTTACACAACTTGCTGTGCGCTCTTGCTTCCAACCTAAATAATTTTCTCAGAAGAGCCTCAGAACTTCTTTCATTCTCTTCAAAGGGGTGATGTTGCACAAATGTGATATACCTCATCCTTGAAAACACTGAGTGGTAGACAGTATTCCTGGAAACAAGTTACTCACGTATCATCCGAAGACAAGCTGCTTCACCCTCCTGCTTGTAACATTCATACTTTTCTTACAACACCCACACAGCTGGGTCCAGTCAGTTGTAAGAGGAGATTTTGCACAAAATTGAAGGTTCTCACATATAAAAGCACTGAGAGGTATCAATATGTCCTTAAACAGCTAACTCAGTTGAGAATCCTCAACAGAGTGCTAGGCTCTCTTCCTGTTAACAGTAATGTCTCTCTTATAAGACCTACAGTGCAGCTTCCATTCACTCGAAAGGGGCAATTTTGAAAAATCCTGGTAGTCCTCATCCCTGAAAACCCTGAGAGGTAAGTAGTATTCCATTAAACAACTCATTCAATTCACAAAGCTGAAGAATGTGCTTGACCCTCTTCCTTTTAACATTGATGGATATCATACAAGAGCAACAGTGTTTCTCCATTCACTTCACAGAGGCAATTTTGCACAAAGGTGAGGTTCCTGACTCCTGAAAACTCTGAGAAGTAGGCAGTATTCCTTTAAACAGCTAAGTCAATTCACAATGCTAAACAACTTGCTACACCCTGTTGCTTCAGACATTCATGAGTCTCTTACAAGAGCTACCAGGAATCTTCCATTCGCTTGTATGGGATATTTTGCAAAAGTTGGGTTCCTCACCCCTGAAAACGCTGAGAGGTAGGCAGTATTCCTTTACCCAGCTAACTCAGTTCACAATGCTGTTCAAGGTGGTAGACCCTTTCTTTTCTAACATTAATGATTCTCTCAGAAGTTCGACAGTGATTCTTCCCATCCCTCTAAGTGCAGTATTTTGCACAAAGGTGGTATTGCTCACCCATGAAAACGCTGAGTTGTAGGCATTATTCCTTTAAAGCAGTATATCAATTCGCATTGGAAAACAAGGTGCTTGACCCTGCTGCTTCTAACATTCATACTTCTTTTCCAAGAGATGTAGTGCTGGTTCCATTGACTGGAAAGAGGTCATTTTGCACAAACTTGAGGTTCCTCCACCCATAAAAACACTGAGAGTTAGACAGTATTCCCTTCAACAGGTAAGTCAATTCACAGTGCTTAACAGGGTGCTAGACCCTCTTCCTTCTAACATTAATGATTGTCTAACAAGACCTACAGTATGCCTCCATTTCCTTGAAAGGAGCTATTTAGCAGAACATTGATTTTCCTCTCCCTGAAAACACTGAGAGTTGGCAGTATTCCATTCAACAGGTAACTCAATTCATAGTGCTTAACAAGATGCTTGACCCTCTTGCTTCTGACACTTATGCATCTCTTACAGGAGAAACAGTGCTTCTTCCTTCCATTGAAACAGGGCTCTTTTGCACAAAGATAATCTTCTTCACACTGTAAATGCCTGAGAGACAGGTAGTATTCCTTTGTAAAGCTCACTCAATTCTCACTTTTAAACAACAGTCGAGACCCTCTTGCTGCTGGAATGAATGGTTTTCATACATCCTAAACTGTTCTGGGTCCATTCAGTTGAAGGCAGCTATTTGGCCCAACGGTGATCTTCCTCACACATGAATAAACTGAGGGGTAGTCAGTATTCCTTTCAACAGGTAACTCATTTCTCATAGGGAGACAAGTGGCAAACTATTCCTGCCTCTCACATACTGCATCCTGCCCTGAGCTACAAGTGAATGTGCATTTCGCCGAAAGTGGGTATTTTTCAAGGAGTGAATGATTCTCCATTGTCAAAGGCTTTCATTTGGCAAGCACTCCTTTCACATGCTAATTCAACTCTCACAGGAAAACAATGTGCTTGCAACTGCTGCTGCAAACCTTGACATCTGCTTGCCAGACACACAGTGCATGTTCCATTCAGTGGAAAGGGTCTATTGGCACAAAGATGGATTTGCTCACACTGTCAAACCCTTGACAGATAGGCAGTGTTCCTTTTGAATGCTAAATCACTTGAAGCTGCTAAACAAAGTGCTTGAGCATCTTTCTTGTAACCTTTGTGGTTCTCCTACAAGACATACAGTAATCCTTCCCTTCATGGAAACAGGCAATTTTGCCCCAAAATCAAGTTCGCCACACTTTCAAACTGTGAGAGGCAGGTAGTCTTCCTTTTAAAACTTCACTCTACTCACACTGTTACACAACTTCCTGTGCGCTCTTGCTTCCAACCTAAATAATTTAATCAGAAGAGCCTCAGAACTTCTTCCATTCTCTTCAAAGGGGTGATGTTGCACAAAGGTGATATACCTCATCCTTGAAAACACTGAGTGGTAGGCAGTATTCCTGGAAAAAAGTTACTCACGTATCATCCGAAGACAAGCTACTTCACCCTCCTGCTTGTAACATTCATACTTTTCTTACAACACCCACACAGCTGGGTCCAGTCAGTTGTAAGAGGAGATTTTGCACAAAGTTGAAGGTTCTCACATATAAAAGCACTGAGAGGTATCAGTATGTCCTTAAACAGCTAACTCATTTGAGAATTCTCTACAGAGTGCTAGGCTCTCTTCCTGTTAACAGTAATGTCTCTCTTATAAGACCTACAGTGCAGCTTCCATTCACTCGAAAGGGGCAATTTTGAAAAATCCTGGTAGTCCTCATCCCTGAAAACCCTGAGAGGTAGGTAGTATTCCATTAAACAACTCACTCAATTCCCAAAGCTGAAGAAGGTGCTTGACCCTCTTCTTTCTAACATTGATGGATTTCATACAAGAGCAACAGTGTTTCTCCATTCCCTTCACAAAGGCAATTTTGCACAAAGGTGAGGTTCCTGACTCCTGAAAACTCTGAGAAGTAGGCAGTATTCCTTTAAACAGCTAAGTCAATTCACAATGCTAAACAACTTGCTACACCCTGTTGCTTCAAACATTCATGAGTCTCTTACAAGAGCTACCAGGAATCTTCCATTCGCTTGTATGGGATATTTTGCAAAAGTTGGGTTCCTCACCCATGAAAACGCTGAGAGGTAGGCAGTATTCCTTTACCCAGCTAACTCAGTTCACAATGCTGTTCAAGGTGGTAGACCCTTTCTTTTCTAACATTAATGATTCTCTCAGAAGTTCGACAGTGATTCTTCCCATCCCTCTAAGTGCAGTATTTTGCACAAAGGTGGTATTGCTCACCCATGAAAACGCTGAGTTGTAGGCATTATTCCTTTAAAGCAGTATATCAATTTGCCTTTGAAAACAAGGTGCTTGACCCTCCTGCTTCTAATATTCATACTTCTCTTCCAAGAGATGTAGTGCTGGTTCCATTGACTTGAAAGAGGCAATTTTGCACAAACTTGAGGTTCCTCCACCCATAAAAACACTGAGAGTTAGACAGTATTCCCTTCAACAGGTAAGTCAATTCACAGTGCTTAACAGGGTGCTAGACCCTCTTGCTTCTAACATTAATGATTGTCTTACAAGACCTACACTATGCCTCCATTCCCTTGGAAGGGGCTATTTAGCAAAACATTGATTTTCCTCCACCTGAAAACACAGAGAGTTAGGCAGTATTCCATTCAACAGGTAACTCAATTCATAGTGCTTAACAAGGTGCTTGACCCTCTTGCTTCTAACACTTATGCATCTCTTACAGGAGAAACAGTGCTTCTTCCTTCCATTGAAACAGGGCTCTTTTGCACAAAGATAATCTTCTTCACACTGTAAATGCCTGAGAGACAGGTAGTATTCCTTTGTAAAGCTCACTCAATTCTCACTTTTAAACAACAGTCGAGACCCTCTTGCTGCTGGAATGAATGGTTTTCATACATCCTAAACTGTTCTGGTTCCATTCAGTTGAAGGCAGCTATTTGGCCCAACGGTGATCTTCCTCACACATGAATAAACTGAGGGGTAGTCAGTATTCCTTTCAACAGGTAACTCATTTCTCATAGGGAGACAAGTGGCAAACTATTCCTGCCTCTCACATACTGCATCCTGCCCTGAGCTACAAGTGAATGTGCATTTCGCCGAAAGTGGGTATTTTTCAAGGAGTGAATGATTCTCCATTGTCAAAGGCTTTCATTTGGCAAGCACTCCTTTCACATGCTAATTCAAATCTCACAGGAAAACAATGTGCTTGCAACTCCTGCTGCAAACCTTGACATCTGCTTGCCAGACACACAGTGCATGTTCCATTCAGTGGAAAGGGTCTATTGGCACAAAGATGGATTTGCTCACACTGTCAAACCCTTGACAGATAGGCAGTGTTCCTTTTGAATGCTAAATCACTTGAAGCTGCTAAACAAAGTGCTTGAGCATCTTTCTTGTAACCTTTGTGGTTCTCCTACAAGACATACAGTAATCCTTCCCTTCATGGAAACAGGCAATTTTGCCCCAAAATCAAGTTCCTCACACTTTCAAACTGTCAGAGGCAGGTGGTCTTAATTTTAAAACTTCACTCTACTCACACTGTTAAACAACTTGCTGTACGCTCTTGCTTCCAACCTAAATAATTTAATCAGAAGAGCCTCAGAACTTCTTCCATTCTCTTCAAAGGGGTGATGTTGCACAAAGGTGATATACCTCATCCTTGAAAACACTGAGTGGTAGACAGTATTCCTGGAAACAAGTTACTCACGTATCATCCGAAGACAAGCTGCTTCACCCTCCTGCTTGTAACATTCATACTTTTCTTACAACACCCACACAGCTGGGTCCAGTCAGTTGTAAGAGGAGATTTTGCACAAAGTTGAAGGTTCTCACATATAAAAGCACTGAGAGGTATCAATATGTCCTTAAACAGCTAACTCAGTTGAGAATCCTCAACAGAGTGCTAGGCTCTCTTCCTGTTAACAGTAATGTCTCTCTTATAAGACCTACAGTGCAGCTTCCATTCACTCGAAAGGGGCAATTTTGAAAAATCCTGGTAGTCCTCATCCCTGAAAACCCTGAGAGGTAAGTAGTATTCCATTAAACAACTCATTCAATTCACAAAGCTGAAGAATGTGCTTGACCCTCTTCCTTTTAACATTGATGGATATCATACAAGAGCAACAGTGTTTCTCCATTCACTTCACAGAGGCAATTTTGCACAAAGGTGAGGTTCCTGACTCCTGAAAACTCTGAGAAGTAGGCAGTATTCCTTTAAACAGCTAAGTCAATTCACAATGCTAAACAACTTGCTACACCCTGTTGCTTCAAACATTCATGAGTCTCTTACAAGAGCTACCAGGAATCTTCCATTCGCTTGTATGGGATATTTTGCAAAAGTTGGGTTCCTCACCCATGAAAACGCTGAGAGGTAGGCAGTATTCCTTTACCCAGCTAACTCAGTTCACAATGCTGTTCAAGGTGGTAGACCCTTTCCTTTCTAACATTAATGATTCTCTCAGAAGTTCGACAGTGATTCTTCCCATCCCTCTAAGTGCAGTATTTTGCACAAAGGTGGTATTGCTCACCCATGAAAACACTGAGTTGTAGGCATTATTCCTTTAAAGCAGTATATCAATTCGCATTGGAAAACAAGGTGCTTGACCCTCCTGCTTCTAACATTCATACTTCTCTTCCAAGAGTTCTAGTGCTGGTTCCACTGACTTGAAAGAGGCAATTTTGCACAAACTTGAGGTTCCTCCACCCATAAAAACACTGAGAGTTAGACAGTATTCCCTTCAACAGGTAAGTCAATTCACAGTGCTTAACAGGGTGCTAGACCCTCTTGCTTCTAACATTAATGATTGTCTTACAAGACCTACAGTGTGCCTCCATTCCCTTGGAAGGGGCTATTTAGCAGAACATTGATTTTCCTCCACCTGAAAACACTGAGAGTTAGGCAGTATACTATTGAACAGGTAACTCAATTCCTAATGCTTAACAAGGTGCTTGACCGTCTTGCTTCTAACACATGCATCTCTTACTGGAGAAACAGTGCTTCTTCCTTCCATTGAAACAGGGCTATTTTCCACAAAGGTAATCTTCTTCACACTGTAAATGCCTGAGAGACAGGTAGTATTCCTTTGTAAAGCTCACTCAATTCTCACTTTTAAACAACAGTCGAGACCCTCTTGCTGCTGGAATGAATGGTTTTCATACATCCTAAACTGTTCTGGTTCCATTCAGTTGAAGGCAGCTATTTGGCCCAACGGTGATCTTCCTCACACATGAATAAACTGAGGGGTAGTCAGTATTCCTTTCAACAGGTAACTCATTTCTCATACGGAGACAAGTGCCAAACTATTCCTGCCTCTCACATACTGCATCCTGCCCTGAGCTACAAGTGAATGTGCATTTCGCCGAAAGTGGGTATTTTTCAAGGAGTGAATGATTCTCCATTGTCAAAGGCTTTCATTTGGCAAGCACTCCTTTCACATGCTAATTCAACTCTCACATGAAAACAATGTGCTTGCAAGTCCTGCTGCAAACCTTGACCCCTGCTGGCAAGAGACACAGTGCATGTTCCATTCAGTGGACAGGGTCTATTGGCACAAAGATGGATTTGCTCACACTGTCAAACTCTTGACAGATAGGCAGTGTTCCTTTTGAATGCTAAATCACTTGAAGCTGCTAAACAAAGTGCTAGAGCATCTTTCTTGTAATCTTTGTGGTTCTCCTACAAGACATACAGTAATCCTTCCCTTCATGGAAACAGGCAATTTTGCCCCAAAATCAAGTTCGCCACACTTTCAAACTGTGAGAGGCAGGTGGTCTTCCTTTTAAAACTTCACTCTACTCACACTGTTACACAACTTGCTGTGCGCTCTTGCTTCCAACCTAAATAATTTTCTCAGAAGAGCCTCAGAACTTCTTTCATTCTCTTCAAAGGGGTGATGTTGCACAAAGGTGATATACCTCATCCTTGAAAACATTGAGTGGTAGACAGTATTCCTGGAAACAAGTTACTCACGTATCATCCGAAGACAAGCTGCTTCACCCTCCTGCTTGTAACATTCATACTTTTCTTACAACACCCACACAGCTGGGTCCAGTCAGTTGTAAGAGGAGATTTTGCACAAAGTTGAAGGTTCTCACATATAAAAGCACTGAGAGGTATCAATATGTCCTTAAACAGCTAACTCAGTTGAGAATCCTCAACAGAGTGCTAGGCTCTCTTCCTGTTAACAGTAATGTCTCTCTTATAAGACCTACAGTGCAGCTTCCATTCACTCGAAAGGGGCAATTTTGAAAAATCCTGGTAGTCCTCATCCCTAAAAATCCTGAGAGGTAAGTAGTACTCCATTAAACAACTCATTCAATTCACAAAGCTGAAGAATGTGCTTGACCCTCTTCCTTTTAACATTGATGGATATCATACAAGAGCAACAGTGTTTCTCCATTCACTTCACAGAGGCAATTTTGCACAAAGGTGAGGTTCCTGACTCCTGAAAACTCTGAGAAGTAGGCAGTATTCCTTTAAACAGCAAAGTCAATTCACAATGCTAAACAACTTGCTACACCCTGTTGCTTCAAACATTCATGAGTCTCTTACAAGAGCTACCAGGAATCTTCCATTCGCTTGTATGGGATATTTTGCAAAAGTTGGGTTCCTCACCCATGAAAACGCTGAGAAGTAGGCAGTATTCCTTTACCCAGCTAACTCAGTTCACAATGCTGTTCAAGGTGGTAGACCCTTTCCTTTCTAACATTAATGATTCTCTCAGAAGTTTGACAGTGATTCTTCCCATCCCTCTAAGTGCAGTATTTTGCACAAAGGTGGTATTGCTCACCCATGAAAACGCTGAATTGTAGGCATTATTCCTTTAAAGCAGTATATCAATTCGCATTGGAAAACAAGGTGCTTGACCCTGCTGCTTCTAACATTCATACTTCTTTTCCAAGAGATGTAGTGCTGGTTCCATTGACTGGAAAGAGGTCATTTTGCACAAACTTGAGGTTCCTCCACCCATAAAAACACTGAGAGTTAGACAGTATTCCCTTCAACAGGTAAGTCAATTCACAGTGCTTAACAGGGTGCTAGACCCTCTTCCTTCTAACATTAATGATTGTCTAACAAGACCTACAGTATGCCTCCATTCCCTTGAAAGGAGCTATTTAGCAGAACATTGATTTTCCTCTCCCTGAAAACACTGAGAGTTGGCAGTATTCCATTCAACAGGTAACTCAATTCATAGTGCTTAACAAGATGCTTGACCCTCTTGCTTCTAACACTTATGCATCTCTTACAGGAGAAACAGTGCTTCTTCCTTCCATTGAAACAGGGCTCTTTTGCACAAAGATAATCTTCTTCACACTGTAAATGCCTGAGAGACAGGTAGTATTCCTTTGTAAAGCTCACTCAATTCTCACTTTTAAACAACAGTCGAGACCCTCTTGCTGCTGGAATGAATGGTTTTCATACATCCTAAACTGTTCTGGTTCCATTCAGTTGAAGGCAGCTATTTGGCCCAACGGTGATCTTCCTCACACATGAATAAACTGAGGGGTAGTCAGTATTCCTTTCAACAGGTAACTCATTTCTCATAGGGAGACAAGTGGCAAACTATTCCTGCCTCTCACATACTGCATCCTGCCCTGAGCTACAAGTGAATGTGCATTTCGCCGAAAGTGGGTATTTTTCAAGGAGTGAATGATTCTCCATTGTCAAAGGCTTTCATTTGGCAAGCACTCCTTTCACATGCTAATTCAACTCTCACAGGAAAACAATGTGCTTGCAACTCCTGCTGCAAACCTTGACATCTGCTTGCCAGACACACAGTGCATGTTCCATTCAGTGGAAAGGGTCTATTGGCACAAAGATGGATTTGCTCACACTGTCAAACCCTTGACAGATAGGCAGTGTTCCTTTTGAATGCTAAATCACTTGAAGCTGCTAAACAAAGTGCTTGAGCATCATTCTTGTAACCTTTGTGGTTCTCCTACAAGACATACAGTAATCCTTCCCTTCATGGAAACAGGCAATTTTGCCCCAAAATCAAGTTCGCCACACTTTCAAACTGTGAGAGGCAGGTGGTCTTCCTTTTAAAACTTCACTCTACTCACACTGTTACACAACTTGCTGTGCGCTCTTGCTTCCAACCTAAATAATTTTCTCAGAAGAGCCTCAGAACTTCTTTCATTCTCTTCAAAGGGGTGATGTTGCACAAATGTGATATACCTCATCCTTGAAAACACTGAGTGGTAGACAGTATTCCTGGAAACAAGTTACTCACGTATCATCCGAAGACAAGCTGCTTCACCCTCCTGCTTGTAACATTCATACTTTTCTTACAACACCCACACAGCTGGGTCCAGTCAGTTGTAAGAGGAGATTTTGCACAAAATTGAAGGTTCTCACATATAAAAGCACTGAGAGGTATCAATATGTCCTTAAACAGCTAACTCAGTTGAGAATCCTCAACAGAGTGCTAGGCTCTCTTCCTGTTAACAGTAATGTCTCTCTTATAAGACCTACAGTGCAGCTTCCATTCACTCGAAAGGGGCAATTTTGAAAAATCCTGGTAGTCCTCATCCCTGAAAACCCTGAGAGGTAAGTAGTATTCCATTAAACAACTCATTCAATTCACAAAGCTGAAGAATGTGCTTGACCCTCTTCCTTTTAACATTGATGGATATCATACAAGAGCAACAGTGTTTCTCCATTCCCTTCACAAAGGCAATTTTGCACAAAGGTGAGGTTCCTGACTCCTGAAAACTCTGAGAAGTAGGCAGTATTCCTTTAAACAGCTAAGTCAATTCACAATGCTAAACAACTTGCTACACCCTGTTTCTTCAGACATTCATGAGTCTCTTACAAGAGCTACCAGGAATCTTCCTTTCGCTTGTATGGGATATTTTGCAAAAGTTGGGTTCCTCACCCATGAAAACGCTGAGAGGTAGGCAGTATTCCTTTACCCAGCTAACTCAGTTCACAATGCTGTTCAAGGTGGTAGACCCTTTCTTTTCTAACATTAATGATTCTCTCAGAAGTTCGACAGTGATTCTTCCCATCCCCCTAAGTGCAGTATTTTGTACAAAGGTGGTATTGCTCACCCATGAAAACGCTGAGTTGTAGGCATTATTCCTTTAAAGCAGTATATCAATTCGCATTGGAAAACAAGGTGCTTGACCCTGCTGCTTCTAACATTCATACTTCTTTTCCAAGAGATGTAGTGCTGGTTCCATTGACTGGAAAGAGGTCATTTTGCACAAACTTGAGGTTCCTCCACCCATAAAAACACTGAGAGTTAGACAGTATTCCCTTCAACAGGTAAGTCAATTCACAGTGCTTAACAGGGTGCTAGACCCTCTTCCTTCTAACATTAATGATTGTCTAACAAGACCTACAGTATGCCTCCATTCCCTTGAAAGGAGCTATTTAGCAGAACATTGATTTTCCTCCCCCTGAAAACACTGAGAGTTGGCAGTATTCCATTCAACAGGTAACTCAATTCATAGTGCTTAACAAGATGCTTGACCCTCTTGCTTCTAACACTTATGCATCTCTTACAGGAGAAACAGTGCTTCTTCCTTCCATTGAAACAGGGCTCTTTTGCACAAAGATAATCTTCTTCACACTGTAAATGCCTGAGAGACAGGTAGTATTCCTTTGTAAAGCTCACTCAATTCTCACTTTTAAACAACAGTCGAGACCCTCTTGCTGCTGGAATGAATGGTTTTCATACATCCTAAACTGTTCTGGTTCCATTCAGTTGAAGGCAGCTATTTGGCCCAACGGTGATCTTCCTCACACATGAATAAACTGAGGGGTAGTCAGTATTCCTTTCAACAGGTAACTCATTTCTCATAGGGAGACAAGTGGCAAACTATTCCTGCCTCTCACATACTGCATCCTGCCCTGAGCTACAAGTGAATGTGCATTTCGCCGAAAGTGGGTATTTTTCAAGGAGTGAATGATTCTCCATTGTCAAAGGCTTTCATTTGGCAAGCACTCCTTTCACATGCTAATTCAACTCTCACAGGAAAACAATGTGCTTGCAACTGCTGCTGCAAACCTTGACATCTGCTTGCCAGACACACAGTGCATGTTCCATTCAGTGGAAAGGGTCTATTGGCACAAAGATGGATTTGCTCACACTGTCAAACCCTTGACAGATAGGCAGTGTTCCTTTTGAATGCTAAATCACTTGAAGCTGCTAAACAAAGTGCTTGAGCATCTTTCTTGTAACCTTTGTGGTTCTCCTACAAGACATACAGTAATCCTTCCCTTCATGGAAACAGGCAATTTTGCCCCAAAATCAAGTTCGCCACACTTTCAAACTGTGAGAGGCAGGTAGTCTTCCTTTTAAAACTTCACTCTACTCACACTGTTACACAACTTCCTGTGCGCTCTTGCTTCCAACCTAAATAATTTAATCAGAAGAGCCTCAGAACTTCTTCCATTCTCTTCAAAGGGGTGATGTTGCACAAAGGTGATATACCTCATCCTTGAAAACACTGAGTGGTAGGCAGTATTCCTGGAAAAAAGTTACTCACGTATCATCCGAAGACAAGCTGCTTCACCCTCCTGCTTGTAACATTCATACTTTTCTTACAACACCCACACAGCTGGGTCCAGTCAGTTGTAAGAGGAGATTTTGCACAAAGTTGAAGGTTCTCACATATAAAAGCACTGAGAGGTATCAGTATGTCCTTAAACAGCTAACTCATTTGAGAATTCTCTACAGAGTGCTAGGCTCTCTTCCTGTTAACAGTAATGTCTCTCTTATAAGACCTACAGTGCAGCTTCCATTCACTCGAAAGGGGCAATTTTGAAAAATCCTGGTAGTCCTCATCCCTGAAAACCCTGAGAGGTAGGTAGTATTCCATTAAACAACTCACTCAATTCCCAAAGCTGAAGAAGGTGCTTGACCCTCTTCTTTCTAACATTGATGGATTTCATACAAGAGCAACAGTGTTTCTCCATTCCCTTCACAAAGGCAATTTTGCACAAAGGTGAGGTTCCTGACTCCTGAAAACTCTGAGAAGTAGGCAGTATTCCTTTAAACAGCTAAGTCAATTCACAATGCTAAACAACTTGCTACACCCTGTTGCTTCAAACATTCATGAGTCTCTTACAAGAGCTACCAGGAATCTTCCATTCGCTTGTATGGGATATTTTGCAAAAGTTGGGTTCCTCACCCATGAAAACGCTGAGAGGTAGGCAGTATTCCTTTACCCAGCTAACTCAGTTCACAATGCTGTTCAAAGTGGTAGACCCTTTCCTTTCTAACATTAATGATTCTCTCACAAGATCGACAGTGATTCTTCCCATCCCTCTAAGTGCGGTATTTTGCCCAAAGGTGGTATTCCTCACCCATGAAAACGCTGAGTTGTAGGCATTATTCCTTTAAAGCAGTATATCAATTCGCCTTTGAAAACAAGGTGCTTGACCCTCCTGCTTCTAACATTCATACTTCTCTTCCAAGAGATGTAGTGCTGGTTCCATTGACTTGAAAGAGGCAATTTTGCACAAACTTGAGGTTCCTCCACCCATAAAAACACTGAGAGTTAGACAGTATTCCCTTCAACAGGTAAGTCAATACACAGTGCTTAACAGGGTGCTAGACCCTCTTGCTTCTAACATTAATGATTGTCTTACAAGACCTACACTATGCCTCCATTCCCTTGGAAGGGGCTATTTAGCAAAACATTGATTTTCCTCCACCTGAAAACACAGAGAGTTAGGCAGTATTCCATTCAACAGGTAACTCAATTCATAGTGCTTAACAAGGTGCTTGACCCTCTTGCTTCTAAGACTTATGCATCTCTTACAGGAGAAACAGTGCTTCTTCCTTCCATTGAAACAGGGCTCTTTTGCACAAAGATAATCTTCTTCACACTGTAAAAGCCTGAGAGACAGGTAGTATTCCTTTGTAAAGCTCACTCAATTCTCACTTTTAAACAACAGTCGAGACCCTCTTGCTGCTGGAATGAATGGTTTTCATACATCCTAAACTGTTCTGGTTCCATTCAGTTGAAGGCAGCTATTTGGCCCAACGGTGATCTTCCTCACACATGAATAAACTGAGGGGTAGTCAGTATTCCTTTCAACAGGTAACTCATTTCTCATAGGGAGACAAGTGGCAAACTATTCCTGCCTCTCACATACTGCATCCTGCCCTGAGCTACAAGTGTATGTGCATTTCGCCGAAAGTGGGTATTTTTCAAGGAGTGAATGATTCTCCTTTGTCAAAGGCTTTCATTTGGCAAGCACTCCTTTCACATGCTAATTCAACTCTCACAGGAAAACAATGTGCTTGCAACTGCTGCTGCAAACCTTGACATCTGCTTGCCAGACACACAGTGCATGTTCCATTCAGTGGAAAGGGTCTATTGGCACAAAGATGGATTTGCTCACACTGTCAAACCCTTGACAGATAGGCAGTGTTCCTTTTGAATGCTAAATCACTTGAAGCTGCTAAACAAAGTGCTTGAGCATCTTTCTTGTAACCTTTGTGGTTCTCCTACAAGACATACAGTAATCCTTCCCTTCATGGAAACAGGCAATTTTGCCCCAAAATCAAGTTCGCCACACTTTCAAACTGTGAGAGGCAGGTGGTCTTCCTTTTAAAACTTCACTCTACTCACACTGTTACACAACTTGCTGTGCGCTCTTGCTTCCAACCTAAATAATTTTCTCAGAAGAGCCTCAGAACTTCTTTCATTCTCTTCAAAGGGGTGATGTTGCACAAATGTGATATACCTCATCCTTGAAAACATTGAGTGGTAGACAGTATTCCTGGAAACAAGTTACTCACGTATCATCCGAAGACAAGCTGCTTCACCCTCTTGCTTGTAACATTCATACTTTTCTTACAACACCCACACAGCTGGGTCCAGTCAGTTGTAAGAGGAGATTTTGCACAAAGTTGAAGGTTCTCACATATAAAAGCACTGAGAGGTATCAATATGTCCTTAAACAGCTAACTCAGTTGAGAATCCTCAACAGAGTGCTGGGCTCTCTTCCTGTTAACAGTAATGTCTCTCTTATAAGACCTACAGTGCAGCTTCCATTCACTCGAAAGGGGCAATTTTGAAAAATCCTGGTAGTCCTCATCCCTAAAAATCCTGAGAGGTAAGTAGTATTCCATTAAACAACTCATTCAATTCACAAAGCTGAAGAATGTGCTTGACCCTCTTCCTTTTAACATTGATGGATATCATACAAGAGGAACAGTGTTTCTCCATTCACTTCACAGAGGCAATTTTGCACAAAGGTGAGGTTCCTGACTCCTGAAAACTCTGAGAAGTAGGCAGTATTCCTTTAAACAGCTAAGTCAATTCACAATGCTAAACAACTTGCTACACCCTGTTGCTTCAAACATTCATGAGTCTCTTACAAGAGCTACCAGGAATCTTCCATTCGCTTGTATGGGATATTTTGCAAAAGTTGGGTTCCTCACCCATGAAAACGCTGAGAAGTAGGCAGTATTCCTTTACCCAGCTAAGTCAGTTCACAATGCTGTTCAAGGTGGTAGACCCTTTCCTTTCTAACATTAATGATTCTCTCAGAAGTTTGACAGTGATTCTTCCCATCCCTCTAAGTGCAGTATTTTGCACAAAGGTGGTATTGCTCACCCATGAAAACGCTGAATTGTAGGCATTATTCCTTTAAAGCAGTATATCAATTCGCATTGGAAAACAAGGTGCTTGACCCTGCTGCTTCTAACATTCATACTTCTTTTCCAAGAGATGTAGTGCTGGTTCCATTGACTGGAAAGAGGTCATTTTGCACAAACTTGAGGTTCCTCCACCCATAAAAACACTGAGAGTTAGACAGTATTCCCTTCAACAGGTAAGTCAATTCACAGTGCTTAACAGGGTGCTAGACCCTCTTCCTTCTAACATTAATGATTGTCTAACAAGACCTACAGTATGCCTCCATTCCCTTGAAAGGAGCTATTTAGCAGAACATTGATTTTCCTCCCCCTGAAAACACTGAGAGTTGGCAGTATTCCATTCAACAGGTAACTCAATTCATAGTGCTTAACAAGATGCTTGACCCTCTTGCTTCTAACACTTATGCATCTCTTACAGGAGAAACAGTGCTTCTTCCTTCCATTGAAACAGGGCTCTTTTGCACAAAGATAATCTTCTTCACACTGTAAATGCCTGAGAGACAGGTAGTATTCCTTTGTAAAGCTCACTCAATTCTCACTTTTAAACAACAGTCGAGACCCTCTTGCTGCTGGAATGAATGGTTTTCATACATCCTAAACTGTTCTGGTTCCATTCAGTTGAAGGCAGCTATTTGGCCCAACGGTGATCTTCCTCACACATGAATAAACTGAGGGGTAGTCAGTATTCCTTTCAACAGGTAACTCATTTCTCATAGGGAGACAAGTGGCAAACTATTCCTGCCTCTCACATACTGCATCCTGCCCTGAGCTACAAGTGAATGTGCATTTCGCCGAAAGTGGGTATTTTTCAAGGAGTGAATGATTCTCCATTGTCAAAGGCTTTCATTTGGCAAGCACTCCTTTCACATGCTAATTCAACTCTCACAGGAAAACAATGTGCTTGCAACTCCTGCTGCAAACCTTGACATCTGCTTGCCAGACACACAGTGCATGTTCCATTCAGTGGAAAGGGTCTATTGGCACAAAGATGGATTTGCTCACACTGTCAAACCCTTGACAGATAGGCAGTGTTCCTTTTGAATGCTAAATCACTTGAAGCTGCTAAACAAAGTGCTTGAGCATCATTCTTGTAACCTTTGTGGTTCTCCTACAAGACATACAGTAATCCTTCCCTTCATGGAAACAGGCAATTTTGCCCCAAAATCAAGTTCGCCACACTTTCAAACTGTGAGAGGCAGGTGGTCTTCCTTTTAAAACTTCACTCTACTCACACTGTTACACAACTTCCTGTGCGCTCTTGCTTCCAACCTAAATAATTTTCTCAGAAGAGCCTCAGAACTTCTTTCATTCTCTTCAAAGGGGTGATGTTGCACAAATGTGATATACCTCATCCTTGAAAACACTGAGTGGTAGACAGTATTCCTGGAAACAAGTTACTCACGTATCATCCGAAGACAAGCTGCTTCACCCTCCTGCTTGTAACATTCATACTTTTCTTACAACACCCACACAGCTGGGTCCAGTCAGTTGTAAGAGGAGATTTTGCACAAAATTGAAGGTTCTCACATATAAAAGCACTGAGAGGTATCAATATGTCCTTAAACAGCTAACTCAGTTGAGAATCCTCAACAGAGTGCTAGGCTCTCTTCCTGTTAACAGTAATGTCTCTCTTATAAGACCTACAGTGCAGCTTCCATTCACTCGAAAGGGGCAATTTTGAAAAATCCTGGTAGTCCTCATCCCTGAAAACCCTGAGAGGTAAGTAGTATTCCATTAAACAACTCATTCAATTCACAAAGCTGAAGAATGTGCTTGACCCTCTTCCTTTTAACATTGATGGATATCATACAAGAGCAACAGTGTTTCTCCATTCACTTCACAGAGGCAATTTTGCACAAAGGTGAGGTTCCTGACTCCTGAAAACTCTGAGAAGTAGGCAGTATTCCTTTAAACAGCTAAGTCAATTCACAATGCTAAACAACTTGCTACACCCTGTTGCTTCAGACATTCATGAGTCTCTTACAAGAGCTACCAGGAATCTTCCATTCGCTTGTATGGGATATTTTGCAAAAGTTGGGTTCCTCACCCCTGAAAACGCTGAGAGGTAGGCAGTATTCCTTTACCCAGCTAACTCAGTTCACAATGCTGTTCAAGGTGGTAGACCCTTTCTTTTCTAACATTAATGATTCTCTCAGAAGTTCGACAGTGATTCTTCCCATCCCTCTAAGTGCAGTATTTTGCACAAAGGTGGTATTGCTCACCCATGAAAACGCTGAGTTGTAGGCATTATTCCTTTAAAGCAGTATATCAATTCGCATTGGAAAACAAGGTGCTTGACCCTGCTGCTTCTAACATTCATACTTCTTTTCCAAGAGATGTAGTGTTGGTTCCATTGACTGGAAAGAGGTCATTTTGCACAAACTTGAGGTTCCTCCACCCATAAAAACACTGAGAGTTAGACAGTATTCCCTTCAACAGGTAAGTCAATTCACAGTGCTTAACAGGGTGCTAGACCCTCTTCCTTCTAACATTAATGATTGTCTAACAAGACCTACAGTATGCCTCCATTTCCTTGAAAGGAGCTATTTAGCAGAACATTGATTTTCCTCTCCCTGAAAACACTGAGAGTTGGCAGTATTCCATTCAACAGGTAACTCAATTCATAGTGCTTAACAAGATGCTTGACCCTCTTGCTTCTAACACTTATGCATCTCTTACAGGAGAAACAGTGCTTCTTCCTTCCATTGAAACAGGGCTCTTTTGCACAAAGATAATCTTCTTCACACTGTAAATGCCTGAGAGACAGGTAGTATTCCTTTGTAAAGCTCACTCAATTCTCACTTTTAAACAACAGTCGAGACCCTCTTGCTGCTGGAATGAATGGTTTTCATACATCCTAAACTGTTCTGGTTCCATTCAGTTGAAGGCAGCTATTTGGCCCAACGGTGATCTTCCTCACACATGAATAAACTGAGGGGTAGTCAGTATTCCTTTCAACAGGTAACTCATTTCTCATAGGGAGACAAGTGGCAAACTATTCCTGCCTCTCACATACTGCATCCTGCCCTGAGCTACAAGTGAATGTGCATTTCGCCGAAAGTGGGTATTTTTCAAGGAGTGAATGATTCTCCATTGTCAAAGGCTTTCATTTGGCAAGCACTCCTTTCACATGCTAATTCAACTCTCACAGGAAAACAATGTGCTTGCAACTCCTGCTGCAAACCTTGACATCTGCTTGCCAGACACACAGTGCATGTTCCATTCAGTGGAAAGGGTCTATTGGCACAAAGATGGATTTGCTCACACTGTCAAACCCTTGACAGATAGGCAGTGTTCCTTTTGAATGCTAAATCACTTGAAGCTGCTAAACAAAGTGCTTGAGCATCATTCTTGTAACCTTTGTGGTTCTCCTACAAGACATACAGTAATCCTTCCCTTCATGGAAACAGGCAATTTTGCCCCAAAATCAAGTTCGCCACACTTTCAAACTGTGAGAGGCAGGTGGTCTTCCTTTTAAAACTTCACTCTACTCACACTGTTACACAACTTGCTGTGCGCTCTTGCTTCCAACCTAAATAATTTTCTCAGAAGAGCCTCAGAACTTCTTTCATTCTCTTCAAAGGGGTGATGTTGCACAAATGTGATATACCTCATCCTTGAAAACACTGAGTGGTAGACAGTATTCCTGGAAACAAGTTACTCACGTATCATCCGAAGACAAGCTGCTTCACCCTCCTGCTTGTAACATTCATACTTTTCTTACAACACCCACACAGCTGGGTCCAGTCAGTTGTAAGAGGAGATTTTGCACAAAATTGAAGGTTCTCACATATAAAAGCACTGAGAGGTATCAATATGTCCTTAAACAGCTAACTCAGTTGAGAATCCTCAACAGAGTGCTAGGCTCTCTTCCTGTTAACAGTAATGTCTCTCTTATAAGACCTACAGTGCAGCTTCCATTCACTCGAAAGGGGCAATTTTGAAAAATCCTGGTAGTCCTCATCCCTGAAAACCCTGAGAGGTAAGTAGTATTCCATTAAACAACTCATTCAATTCACAAAGCTGAAGAATGTGCTTGACCCTCTTCCTTTTAACATTGATGGATATCATACAAGAGCAACAGTGTTTCTCCATTCACTTCACAGAGGCAATTTTGCACAAAGGTGAGGTTCCTGACTCCTGAAAACTCTGAGAAGTAGGCAGTATTCCTTTAAACAGCTAAGTCAATTCACAATGCTAAACAACTTGCTACACCCTGTTGCTTCAGACATTCATGAGTCTCTTACAAGAGCTACCAGGAATCTTCCATTCGCTTGTATGGGATATTTTGCAAAAGTTGGGTTCCTCACCCCTGAAAACGCTGAGAGGTAGGCAGTATTCCTTTACCCAGCTAACTCAGTTCACAATGCTGTTCAAGGTGGTAGACCCTTTCTTTTCTAACATTAATGATTCTCTCAGAAGTTCGACAGTGATTCTTCCCATCCCTCTAAGTGCAGTATTTTGCACAAAGGTGGTATTGCTCACCCATGAAAACGCTGAGTTGTAGGCATTATTCCTTTAAAGCAGTATATCAATTCGCATTGGAAAACAAGGTGCTTGACCCTGCTGCTTCTAACATTCATACTTCTTTTCCAAGAGATGTAGTGCTGGTTCCATTGACTGGAAAGAGGTCATTTTGCACAAACTTGAGGTTCCTCCACCCATAAAAACACTGAGAGTTAGACAGTATTCCCTTCAACAGGTAAGTCAATTCACAGTGCTTAACAGGGTGCTAGACCCTCTTCCTTCTAACATTAATGATTGTCTAACAAGACCTACAGTATGCCTCCATTTCCTTGAAAGGAGCTATTTAGCAGAACATTGATTTTCCTCTCCCTGAAAACACTGAGAGTTGGCAGTATTCCATTCAACAGGTAACTCAATTCATAGTGCTTAACAAGATGCTTGACCCTCTTGCTTCTAACACTTATGCATCTCTTACAGGAGAAACAGTGCTTCTTCCTTCCATTGAAACAGGGCTCTTTTGCACAAAGATAATCTTCTTCACACTGTAAATGCCTGAGAGACAGGTAGTATTCCTTTGTAAAGCTCACTCAATTCTCACTTTTAAACAACAGTCGAGACCCTCTTGCTGCTGGAATGAATGGTTTTCATACATCCTAAACTGTTCTGGTTCCATTCAGTTGAAGGCAGCTATTTGGCCCAACGGTGATCTTCCTCACACATGAATAAACTGAGGGGTAGTCAGTATTCCTTTCAACAGGTAACTCATTTCTCATAGGGAGACAAGTGGCAAACTATTCCTGCCTCTCACATACTGCATCCTGCCCTGAGCTACAAGTGAATGTGCATTTCGCCGAAAGTGGGTATTTTTCAAGGAGTGAATGATTCTCCATTGTCAAAGGCTTTCATTTGGCAAGCACTCCTTTCACATGCTAATTCAACTCTCACAGGAAAACAATGTGCTTGCAACTGCTGCTGCAAACCTTGACATCTGCTTGCCAGACACACAGTGCATGTTCCATTCAGTGGAAAGGGTCTATTGGCACAAAGATGGATTTGCTCACACTGTCAAACCCTTGACAGATAGGCAGTGTTCCTTTTGAATGCTAAATCACTTGAAGCTGCTAAACAAAGTGCTTGAGCATCTTTCTTGTAACCTTTGTGGTTCTCCTACAAGACATACAGTAATCCTTCCCTTCATGGAAACAGGCAATTTTGCCCCAAAATCAAGTTCGCCACACTTTCAAACTGTGAGAGGCAGGTAGTCTTCCTTTTAAAACTTCACTCTACTCACACTGTTACACAACTTCCTGTGCGCTCTTGCTTCCAACCTAAATAATTTAATCAGAAGAGCCTCAGAACTTCTTCCATTCTCTTCAAAGGGGTGATGTTGCACAAAGGTGATATACCTCATCCTTGAAAACACTGAGTGGTAGGCAGTATTCCTGGAAAAAAGTTACTCACGTATCATCCGAAGACAAGCTACTTCACCCTCCTGCTTGTAACATTCATACTTTTCTTACAACACCCACACAGCTGGGTCCAGTCAGTTGTAAGAGGAGATTTTGCACAAAGTTGAAGGTTCTCACATATAAAAGCACTGAGAGGTATCAGTATGTCCTTAAACAGCTAACTCATTTGAGAATTCTCTACAGAGTGCTAGGCTCTCTTCCTGTTAACAGTAATGTCTCTCTTATAAGACCTACAGTGCAGCTTCCATTCACTCGAAAGGGGCAATTTTGAAAAATCCTGGTAGTCCTCATCCCTGAAAACCCTGAGAGGTAGGTAGTATTCCATTAAACAACTCACTCAATTCCCAAAGCTGAAGAAGGTGCTTGACCCTCTTCTTTCTAACATTGATGGATTTCATACAAGAGCAACAGTGTTTCTCCATTCCCTTCACAAAGGCAATTTTGCACAAAGGTGAGGTTCCTGACTCCTGAAAACTCTGAGAAGTAGGCAGTATTCCTTTAAACAGCTAAGTCAATTCACAATGCTAAACAACTTGCTACACCCTGTTGCTTCAAACATTCATGAGTCTCTTACAAGAGCTACCAGGAATCTTCCATTCGCTTGTATGGGATATTTTGCAAAAGTTGGGTTCCTCACCCATGAAAACGCTGAGAGGTAGGCAGTATTCCTTTACCCAGCTAACTCAGTTCACAATGCTGTTCAAGGTGGTAGACCCTTTCTTTTCTAACATTAATGATTCTCTCAGAAGTTCGACAGTGATTCTTCCCATCCCTCTAAGTGCAGTATTTTGCACAAAGGTGGTATTGCTCACCCATGAAAACGCTGAGTTGTAGGCATTATTCCTTTAAAGCAGTATATCAATTTGCCTTTGAAAACAAGGTGCTTGACCCTCCTGCTTCTAATATTCATACTTCTCTTCCAAGAGATGTAGTGCTGGTTCCATTGACTTGAAAGAGGCAATTTTGCACAAACTTGAGGTTCCTCCACCCATAAAAACACTGAGAGTTAGACAGTATTCCCTTCAACAGGTAAGTCAATTCACAGTGCTTAACAGGGTGCTAGACCCTCTTGCTTCTAACATTAATGATTGTCTTACAAGACCTACACTATGCCTCCATTCCCTTGGAAGGGGCTATTTAGCAAAACATTGATTTTCCTCCACCTGAAAACACAGAGAGTTAGGCAGTATTCCATTCAACAGGTAACTCAATTCATAGTGCTTAACAAGGTGCTTGACCCTCTTGCTTCTAACACTTATGCATCTCTTACAGGAGAAACAGTGCTTCTTCCTTCCATTGAAACAGGGCTCTTTTGCACAAAGATAATCTTCTTCACACTGTAAATGCCTGAGAGACAGGTAGTATTCCTTTGTAAAGCTCACTCAATTCTCACTTTTAAACAACAGTCGAGACCCTCTTGCTGCTGGAATGAATGGTTTTCATACATCCTAAACTGTTCTGGTTCCATTCAGTTGAAGGCAGCTATTTGGCCCAACGGTGATCTTCCTCACACATGAATAAACTGAGGGGTAGTCAGTATTCCTTTCAACAGGTAACTCATTTCTCATAGGGAGACAAGTGGCAAACTATTCCTGCCTCTCACATACTGCATCCTGCCCTGAGCTACAAGTGAATGTGCATTTCGCCGAAAGTGGGTATTTTTCAAGGAGTGAATGATTCTCCATTGTCAAAGGCTTTCATTTGGCAAGCACTCCTTTCACATGCTAATTCAAATCTCACAGGAAAACAATGTGCTTGCAACTCCTGCTGCAAACCTTGACATCTGCTTGCCAGACACACAGTGCATGTTCCATTCAGTGGAAAGGGTCTATTGGCACAAAGATGGATTTGCTCACACTGTCAAACCCTTGACAGATAGGCAGTGTTCCTTTTGAATGCTAAATCACTTGAAGCTGCTAAACAAAGTGCTTGAGCATCTTTCTTGTAACCTTTGTGGTTCTCCTACAAGACATACAGTAATCCTTCCCTTCATGGAAACAGGCAATTTTGCCCCAAAATCAAGTTCCTCACACTTTCAAACTGTCAGAGGCAGGTGGTCTTAATTTTAAAACTTCACTCTACTCACACTGTTAAACAACTTGCTGTACGCTCTTGCTTCCAACCTAAATAATTTAATCAGAAGAGCCTCAGAACTTCTTCCATTCTCTTCAAAGGGGTGATGTTGCACAAAGGTGATATACCTCATCCTTGAAAACACTGAGTGGTAGACAGTATTCCTGGAAACAAGTTACTCACGTATCATCCGAAGACAAGCTGCTTCACCCTCCTGCTTGTAACATTCATACTTTTCTTACAACACCCACACAGCTGGGTCCAGTCAGTTGTAAGAGGAGATTTTGCACAAAATTGAAGGTTCTCACATATAAAAGCACTGAGAGGTATCAATATGTCCTTAAACAGCTAACTCAGTTGAGAATCCTCAACAGAGTGCTAGGCTCTCTTCCTGTTAACAGTAATGTCTCTCTTATAAGACCTACAGTGCAGCTTCCATTCACTCGAAAGGGGCAATTTTGAAAAATCCTGGTAGTCCTCATCCCTGAAAACCCTGAGAGGTAAGTAGTATTCCATTAAACAACTCATTCAATTCACAAAGCTGAAGAATGTGCTTGACCGTCTTCCTTTTAACATTGATGGATATCATACAAGAGCAACAGTGTTTCTCCATTCACTTCACAGAGGCAATTTTGCACAAAGGTGAGGTTCCTGACTCCTGAAAACTCTGAGAAGTAGGCAGTATTCCTTTAAACAGCTAAGTCAATTCACAATGCTAAACAACTTGCTACACCCTGTTTCTTCAGACATTCATGAGTCTCTTACAAGAGCTACCAGGAATCTTCCTTTCGCTTGTATGGGATATTTTGCAAAAGTTGGGTTCCTCACCCATGAAAACGCTGAGAGGTAGGCAGTATTCCTTTACCCAGCTAACTCAGTTCACAATGCTGTTCAAGGTGGTAGACCCTTTCTTTTCTAACATTAATGATTCTCTCAGAAGTTCGACAGTGATTCTTCCCATCCCTCTAAGTGCAGTATTTTGTACAAAGGTGGTATTGCTCACCCATGAAAACGCTGAGTTGTAGGCATTATTCCTTTAAAGCAGTATATCAATTCGCATTGGAAAACAAGGTGCTTGACCCTGCTGCTTCTAACATTCATACTTCTTTTCCAAGAGATGTAGTGCTGGTTCCATTGACTGGAAAGAGGTCATTTTGCACAAACTTGAGGTTCCTCCACCCATAAAAACACTGAGAGTTAGACAGTATTCCCTTCAACAGGTAAGTCAATTCACAGTGCTTAACAGGGTGCTAGACCCTCTTCCTTCTAACATTAATGATTGTCTAACAAGACCTACAGTATGCCTCCATTCCCTTGAAAGGAGCTATTTAGCAGAACATTGATTTTCCTCCCCCTGAAAACACTGAGAGTTGGCAGTATTCCATTCAACAGGTAACTCAATTCATAGTGCTTAACAAGATGCTTGACCCTCTTGCTTCTAACACTTATGCATCTCTTACAGGAGAAACAGTGCTTCTTCCTTCCATTGAAACAGGGCTCTTTTGCACAAAGATAATCTTCTTCACACTGTAAATGCCTGAGAGACAGGTAGTATTCCTTTGTAAAGCTCACTCAATTCTCACTTTTAAACAACAGTCGAGACCCTCTTGCTGCTGGAATGAATGCTTTTCATACATCCTAAACTGTTCTGGTTCCATTCAGTTGAAGGCAGCTATTTGGCCCAACGGTGATCTTCCTCACACATGAATAAACTGAGGGGTAGTCAGTATTCCTTTCAACAGGTAACTCATTTCTCATAGGGAGACAAGTGGCAAACTATTCCTGCCTCTCACATACTGCATCCTGCCCTGAGCTACAAGTGTATGTGCATTTCGCCGAAAGTGGGTATTTTTCAAGGAGTGAATGATTCTCCATTGTCAAAGGCTTTCATTTGGCAAGCACTCCTTTCACATGCTAATTCAACTCTCACAGGAAAACAATGTGCTTGCAACTGCTGCTGCAAACCTTGACATCTGCTTGCCAGACACACAGTGCATGTTCCATTCAGTGGAAAGGGTCTATTGGCACAAAGATGGATTTGCTCACACTGTCAAACCCTTGACAGATAGGCAGTGTTCCTTTTGAATGCTAAATCACTTGAAGCTGCTAAACAAAGTGCTTGAGCATCTTTCTTGTAACCTTTGTGGTTCTCCTACAAGACATACAGTAATCCTTCCCTTCATGGAAACAGGCAATTTTGCCCCAAAATCAAGTTCGCCACACTTTCAAACTGTGAGAGGCAGGTAGTCTTCCTTTTAAAACTTCACTCTACTCACACTGTTACACAACTTCCTGTGCGCTCTTGCTTCCAACCTAAATAATTTAATCAGAAGAGCCTCAGAACTTCTTCCATTCTCTTCAAAGGGGTGATGTTGCACAAAGGTGATATACCTCATCCTTGAAAACACAGAGTGGTAGGCAGTATTCCTGGAAAAAAGTTACTCACGTATCATCCGAAGACAAGCTGCTTCACCCTCCTGCTTGTAACATTCATACTTTTCTTACAACACCCACACAGCTGGGTCCAGTCAGTTGTAAGAGGAGATTTTGCACAAAGTTGAAGGTTCTCACATATAAAAGCACTGAGAGGTATCAGTATGTCCTTAAACAGCTAACTCATTTGAGAATTCTCTACAGAGTGCTAGGCTCTCTTCCTGTTAACAGTAATGTCTCTCTTATAAGACCTACAGTGCAGCTTCCATTCACTCGAAAGGGGCAATTTTGAAAAATCCTGGTAGTCCTCATCCCTGAAAACCCTGAGAGGTAGGTAGTATTCCATTAAACAACTCACTCAATTCCCAAAGCTGAAGAAGGTGCTTGACCCTCTTCTTTCTAACATTGATGGATTTCATACAAGAGCAACAGTGTTTCTCCATTCCCTTCACAAAGGCAATTTTGCACAAAGGTGAGGTTCCTGACTCCTGAAAACTCTGAGAAGTAGGCAGTATTCCTTTAAACAGCTAAGTCAATTCACAATGCTAAACAACTTGCTACACCCTGTTGCTTCAAACATTCATGAGTCTCTTACAAGAGCTACCAGGAATCTTCCATTCGCTTGTATGGGATATTTTGCAAAAGTTGGGTTCCTCACCCATGAAAACGCTGAGAGGTAGGCAGTATTCCTTTACCCAGCTAACTCAGTTCACAATGCTGTTCAAGGTGGTAGACCCTTTCTTTTCTAACATTAATGATTCTCTCAGAAGTTCGACAGTGATTCTTCCCATCCCTCTAAGTGCAGTATTTTGCACAAAGGTGGTATTGCTCACCCATGAAAACCCTGAGTTGTAGGCATTATTCCTTTAAAGCAGTATATCAATTCGCCTTTGAAAACAAGGTGCTTGACCCTCCTGCTTCTAATATTCATACTTCTCTTCCAAGAGATGTAGTGCTGGTTCCATTGACTTGAAAGAGGCAATTTTGCACAAACTTGAGGTTCCTCCACCCATAAAAACACTGAGAGTTAGACAGTATTCCCTTCAACAGGTAAGTCAATTCACAGTGCTTAACAGGGTGCTAGACCCTCTTGCTTCTAACATTAATGATTGTCTTACAAGACCTACACTATGCCTCCATTCCCTTGGAAGGGGCTATTTAGCAAAACATTGATTTTCCTCCACCTGAAAACACAGAGAGTTAGGCAGTATTCCATTCAACAGGTAACTCAATTCATAGTGCTTAACAAGGTGCTTGACCCTCTTGCTTCTAACACTTATGCATCTCTTACAGGAGAAACAGTGCTTCTTCCTTCCATTGAAACAGGGCTCTTTTGCACAAAGATAATCTTCTTCACACTGTAAATGCCTGAGAGACAGGTAGTATTCCTTTGTAAAGCTCACTCAATTCTCACTTTTAAACAACAGTCGAGACCCTCTTGCTGCTGGAATGAATGGTTTTCATACATCCTAAACTGTTCTGGTTCCATTCAGTTGAAGGCAGCTATTTGGCCCAACGGTGATCTTCCTCACACATGAATAAACTGAGGGGTAGTCAGTATTCCTTTCAACAGGTAACTCATTTCTCATAGGGAGACAAGTGGCAAACTATTCCTGCCTCTCACATACTGCATCCTGCCCTGAGCTACAAGTGAATGTGCATTTCGCCGAAAGTGGGTATTTTTCAAGGAGTGAATGATTCTCCATTGTCAAAGGCTTTCATTTGGCAAGCACTCCTTTCACATGCTAATTCAACTCTCACAGGAAAACAATGTGCTTGGAACTCCTGCTGCAAACCTTGACATCTGCTTGCCAGACACACAGTGCATGTTCCATTCAGTGGAAAGGGTCTATTGGCACAAAGATGGATTTGCTCACACTGTCAAACCCTTGACAGATAGGCAGTGTTCCTTTTGAATGCTAAATCACTTGAAGCTGCTAAACAAAGTGCTTGAGCATCTTTCTTGTAACCTTTGTGGTTCTCCTACAAGACATACAGTAATCCTTCCCTTCATGGAAACAGGCAATTTTGCCCCAAAATCAAGTTCCTCACACTTTCAAACTGTCAGAGGCAGGTGGTCTTAATTTTAAAACTTCACTCTACTCACACTGTTAAACAACTTGCTGTACGCTCTTGCTTCCAACCTAAATAATTTAATCAGAAGAGCCTCAGAACTTCTTCCATTCTCTTCAAAGGGGTGATGTTGCACAAAGGTGATATACCTCATCCTTGAAAACACTGAGTGGTAGACAGTATTCCTGGAAACAAGTTACTCACGTATCATCCGAAGACAAGCTGCTTCACCCTCCTGCTTGTAACATTCATACTTTTCTTACAACACCCACACAGCTGGGTCCAGTCAGTTGTAAGAGGAGATTTTGCACAAAGTTGAAGGTTCTCACATATAAAAGCACTGAGAGGTATCAATATGTCCTTAAACAGCTAACTCAGTTGAGAATCCTCAACAGAGTGCTAGGCTCTCTTCCTGTTAACAGTAATGTCTCTCTTATAAGACCTACAGTGCAGCTTCCATTCACTTGAAAGGGGCAATTTTGAAAAATCCTGGTAGTCCTCATCCCTGGAAACCCTGAGAGGTAAGTAGTATTCCATTAAACAACTCATTCAATTCACAAAGCTGAAGAATGTGCTTGACCCTCTTCCTTTTAACATTGATGGATATCATACAAGAGCAACAGTGTTTCTCCATTCACTTCACAGAGGCAATTTTGCACAAAGGTGAGGTTCCTGACTCCTGAAAACTCTGAGAAGTAGGCAGTATTCCTTTAAACAGCTAAGTCAATTCACAATGCTAAACAACTTGCTACACCCTGTTGCTTCAAACATTCATGAGTCTCTTACAAGAGCTACCAGGAATCTTCCATTCGCTTGTATGGGATATTTTGCAAAAGTTGGGTTCCTCACCCATGAAAACGCTGAGAGGTAGGCAGTATTCCTTTACCCAGCTAACTCAGTTCACAATGCTGTTCAGGTGGTAGACCCTTTCCTTTCTAACATTAATGATTCTCTCAGAAGTTCGACAGTGATTCTTCCCATCCCTCTAAGTGCAGTATTTTGCACAAAGGTGGTATTGCTCACCCATGAAAACACTGAGTTGTAGGCATTATTCCTTTAAAGCAGTATATCAATTCGCATTGGAAAACAAGGTGCTTGACCCTCCTGCTTCTAACATTCATACTTCTCTTCCAAGAGTTCTAGTGCTGGTTCCACTGACTTGAAAGAGGCAATTTTGCACAAACTTGAGGTTCCTCCACCCATAAAAACACTGAGAGTTAGACAGTATTCCCTTCAACAGGTAAGTCAATTCACAGTGCTTAACAGGGTGCTAGACCCTCTTGCTTCTAACATTAATGATTGTCTTACAAGACCTACAGTGTGCCTCCATTCCCTTGGAAGGGGCTATTTAGCAGAACATTGATTTTCCTCCACCTGAAAACACTGAGAGTTAGGCAGTATACTATTGAACAGGTAACTCAATTCCTAATGCTTAACAAGGTGCTTGACCGTCTTGCTTCTAACACATGCATCTCTTACTGGAGAAACAGTGCTTCTTCCTTCCATTGAAACAGGGCTATTTTCCACAAAGGTAATCTTCTTCACACTGTAAATGCCTGAGAGACAGGTAGTATTCCTTTGTAAAGCTCACTCAATTCTCACTTTTAAACAACAGTCGAGACCCTCTTGCTGCTGGAATGAATGCTTTTCATACATCCTAAACTGTTCTGGTTCCATTCAGTTGAAGGCAGCTATTTGGCCCAACGGTGATCTTCCTCACACATGAATAAACTGAGGGGTAGTCAGTATTCCTTTCAACAGGTAACTCATTTCTCATAGGGAGACAAGTGGCAAACTATTCCTGCCTCTCACATACTGCATCCTGCCCTGAGCTACAAGTGAATGTGCATTTCGCAGAAAGTGGGTATTTTTCAAGGAGTGAATGATTCTCCATTGTCAAAGGCTTTCATTTGGCAAGCACTCCTTTCACATGCTAATTCAACTCTCACAGGAAAACAATGTGCTTGCAACTCCTGCTGCAAACCTTGACATCTGCTTGCCAGACACACAGTGCATGTTCCATTCAGTGGAAAGGGTCTACTGGCACAAAGATGGATTTGCTCACACTGTCAAACCCTTGACAGATAGGCAGTGTTCCTTTTGAATGCTAAATCACTTGAAGCTGCTAAACAAAGTGCTTGAGCATCTTTCTTGTAACCTTTGTGGTTCTCCTACAAGACATACAGTAATCCTTCCCTTCATGGAAACAGGCAATTTTGCCCCAAAATCAAGTTCCTCACACTTTCAAACTGTCAGAGGCAGGTGGTCTTAATTTTAAAACTTCACTCTACTCACACTGTTACACAACTTGCTGTACGCTCTTGCTTCCAACCTAAATAATTTAATCAGAAGAGCCTCAGAACTTCTTCCATTCTCTTCAAAGGGGTGATGTTGCACAAAGGTGATATACCTCATCCTTGAAAACACTGAGTGGTAGGCAGTATTCCTGGAAAAAAGTTACTCACGTATCATCCGAAGACAAGCTGCTTCACCCTCCTGCTTGTAACATTCATACTTTTCTTACAACACCCACACAGCTGGGTCCAGTCAGTTGTAAGAGGAGATTTTGCACAAAGTTGAAGGTTCTCACATATAAAAGCACTGAGAAGTATCAGTATGTCCTTAAACAGCTAACTCAGTTGAGAATCCTCAACAGAGTGCTAGGCTCTCTTCCTGTTAACAGTAATGTCTGTCTTATAAGACCTACAGTGCAGCTTCTATTCACTCGAATGGGGCAATTTTGAAAAATCCTGGTAGTCCTCATCCCTGAAAACCCTGAGAGGTAGGTAGTATTCCATTAAACAACTCACTCAATTCCCAAAGCTGAAGAAGGTGCTTGACCCTCTTCTTTCTAACATTGATGGATTTCATACAAGAGCAACAGTGTTTCTCCATTCCCTTCACAAAGGCAATTTTGCACAAAATTGAGGTTCCTGACTCCTGAAAACTCTGAGAAGTAGGCAGTATTCCTTTAAACAGCTAAGTCAATTCACAATGCTAAACAACTTGCTACACCCTGTTGCTTCAAACATTCATGAGTCTCTTACAAGAGCTACCAGGAATCTTCCATTCGCTTGTATGGGATATTTTGCAAAAGTTGGGTTCCTCACCCATGAAAACGCTGAGAGGTAGGCAGTATTCCTTTACCCAGCTAACTCAGTTCACAATGCTGTTCAAGGTGGTAGACCCTTTCTTTTCTAACATTAATGATTCTCTCAGAAGTTCGACAGTGATTCTTCCCATCCCTCTAAGTGCAGTATTTTGCACAAAGGTGGTATTGCTCACCCATGAAAACGCTGAGTTGTAGGCATTATTCCTTTAAAGCAGTATATCAATTCGCATTGGAAAACAAGGTGCTTGACCCTGCTGCTTCTAACATTCATACTTCTTTTCCAAGAGATGTAGTGCTGGTTCCATTGACTGGAAAGAGGTCATTTTGCACAAACTTGAGGTTCCTCCACCCATAAAAACACTGAGAGTTAGACAGTATTCCCTTCAACAGGTAAATCAATTCACAGTGCTTAACAGGGTGCTAGAACCTCTTCCTTCTAACATTAATGATTGTCTAACAAGACCTACAGTATGCCTCCATTCCCTTGAAAGGAGCTATTTAGCAGAACATTGATTTTCCTCCCCCTGAAAACACTGAGAGTTGGCAGTATTCCATTCAACAGGTAACTCAATTCATAGTGCTTAACAAGATGCTTGACCCTCTTGCTTCTAACACTTATGCATCTCTTACAGGAGAAACAGTGCTTCTTCCTTCCATTAAAACAGGGCTCTTTTGCACAAAGATAATCTTCTTCACACTGTAAATGCCTGAGAGACAGGTAGTATTCCTTTGTAAAGCTCACTCAATTCTCACTTTTAAACAACAGTCGAGACCCTCTTGCTGCTGGAATGAATGCTTTTCATACATCCTAAACTGTTCTGGTTCCATTCAGTTGAAGGCAGCTATTTGGCCCAACGGTGATCTTCCTCACACATGAATAAACTGAGGGGTAGTCAGTATTCCTTTCAACAGGTAACTCATTTCTCATAGGGAGACAAGTGGCAAACTATTCCTGCCTCTCACATACTGCATCCTGCCCTGAGCTACAAGTGAATGTGCATTTCGCCGAAAGTGGGTATTTTTCAAGGAGTGAATGATTCTCCATTGTCAAAGGCTTTCATTTGGCAAGCACTCCTTTCACATGCTATTTCAACTCTCACAGGAAAACAATGTGCTTGCAACTACTGCTGCAAACCTTGACATCTGCTTGCCAGACACATAGTGCATGTTCCATTCAGTGGAAAGGGTCTATTGGCACAAAGATGAATTTGCTCACACTGTCAAACCCTTGACAGATAGGCAGTGTTCCTTTTGAATGCTAAATCACTTGAAGCTGCTAAACAAAGTGCTTGAGCATCTTTCTTGTAACCTTTGTGGTTCTCCTACAAGACATACAGTAATCCTTCCCTTCATGGAAACAGGCAATTTTGCCCCAAAATCAAGTTCCTCACACTTTCAAACTGTCAGAGGCTGGTGGTCTTCCTTTTAAAACTTCACTCTACTCACACTGTTACACAACTTCCTGTGCGCTCTTGCTTCCAAAATAAATAATTTAATCAGAAGAGCCTCAGAACTTCTTCCATTCTCTTCAAAGGGGAGATGTTGCACAAAGGTGATATACCTCATCCTTGAAAACACTGAGTGGTAGGCAGTATTCCTGGAAAAAAGTTACTCACGTATCATCCGAAGACAAGCTGCTTCACCCTCCTGCTTGTAACATTCATACTTTTCTTACAACACCCACACAGCTGGGTCCAGTCAGTTGTAAGAGGAGATTTTGCACAAAGTTGAAGGTTCTCACATATAAAAGCACTGAGAGGTATCAGTATGTCCTTAAACAGCTAACTCATTTGAGAATTCTCTACAGAGTGCTAGGCTCTCTTCCTGTTAACAGTAATGTCTCTCTTATAAGACCTACAGTGCAGCTTCCATTCACTCGAAAGGGGCAATTTTGAAAAATCCTGGTAGTCCTCATCCCTGAAAACCCTGAGAGGTAGGTAGTATTCCATTAAACAACTCACTCAATTCCCAAAGCTGAAGAAGGTGCATGACCCTCTTCTTTCTAACATTGATGGATTTCATACAAGAGCAACAGTGTTTCTCCATTCCCTTCACAAAGGCAATTTTGCACAAAGGTGAGGTTCCTGACTCCTGAAAACTCTGAGAAGTAGGCAGTATTCCTTTAAACAGCTAAGTCAATTCACAATGCTAAACAACTTGCTACACCCTGTTGCTTCAAACATTCATGAGTCTCTTACAAGAGCTACCAGGAATCTTCCAATCGCTTGTATGGGATATTTTGCAAAAGTTGGGTTCCTCACCCATGAAAACGCTGAGAGGTAGGCAGTATTCCTTTACCCAGCTAACTCAGTTCACAATGCTGTTCAAAGTGGTAGACCCTTTCCTTTCTAACATTAATGATTCTCTCACAAGATCGACAGTGATTCTTCCCATCCCTCTAAGTGCGGTATTTTGCCCAAAGGTGGTATTCCTCACCCATGAAAACGCTGAGTTGTAGGCATTATTCCTTTAAAGCAGTATATCAATTCGCCTTTGAAAACAAGGTGCTTGACCCTCCTGCTTCTAACATTCATACTTCTCTTCCAAGAGATGTAGTGCTGGTTCCATTGACTTGAAAGAGGCAATTTTGCACAAACTTGAGGTTCCTCCACCCATAAAAACACTGAGAGTTAGACAGTATTCCCTTCAACAGGTAAGTCAATACACAGTGCTTAACAGGGTGCTAGACCCTCTTGCTTCTAACATTAATGATTGTCTTACAAGACCTACACTATGCCTCCATTCCCTTGGAAGGGGCTATTTAGCAAAACATTGATTTTCCTCCACCTGAAAACACAGAGAGTTAGGCAGTATTCCATTCAACAGGTAACTCAATTCATAGTGCTTAACAAGGTGCTTGACCCTCTTGCTTCTAACACTTATGCATCTCTTACAGGAGAAACAGTGCTTCTTCCTTCCATTGAAACAGGGCTCTTTTGCACAAAGATAATCTTCTTCACACTGTAAAAGCCTGAGAGACAGGTAGTATTCCTTTGTAAAGCTCACTCAATTCTCACTTTTAAACAACAGTTGAGACCCTCTTGCTGCTGGAATGAATGGTTTTCATACATCCTAAACTGTTCTGGTTCCATTCAGTTGAAGGCAGCTATTTGGCCCAACGGTGATCTTCCTCACACATGAATAAACTGAGGGGTAGTCAGTATTCCTTTCAACAGGTAACTCATTTCTCATAGGGAGACAAGTGGCAAACTATTCCTGCCTCTCACATACTGCATCCTCCCCTGAGCTACAAGTGTATGTGCATTTCGCCGAAAGTGGGTATTTTTCAAGGAGTGAATGATTCTCCATTGTCAAAGGCTTTCATTTGGCAAGCACTCCTTTCACATGCTAATTCAACTCTCACAGGAAAACAATGTGCTTGCAACTGCTGCTGAAAACCTTGACATCTGCTTGCCAGACACACAGTGCATGTTCCATTCAGTGGAAAGGGTCTATTGGCACAAAGATGGATTTGCTCACACTGTCAAACCCTTGACAGATAGGCAGTGTTCCTTTTGAATGCTAAATCACTTGAAGCTGCTAAACAAAGTGCTTGAGCATCTTTCTTGTAACCTTTGTGGTTCTCCTACAAGACATACAGTAATCCTTCCCTTCATGGAAACAGGCAATTTTGCCCCAAAATCAAGTTCGCCACACTTTCAAACTGTGAGAGGCAGGTGGTCTTCCTTTTAAAACTTCACTCTACTCACACTGTTACACAACTTGCTGTGCGCTCTTGCTTCCAACCTAAATAATTTTCTCAGAAGAGCCTCAGAACTTCTTTCATTCTCTTCAAAGGGGTGATGTTGCACAAATGTGATATACCTCATCCTTGAAAACACTGAGTGGTGGATAGTATTCCTGGAAACAAGTTACTCACGTATCATCCGAAGACAAGCTGCTTCACCCTCCTGCTTGTAACATTCATACTTTTCTTACAACACCCACACAGCTGGGTCCAGTCAGTTGTAAGAGGAGATTTTGCACAAAGTTGAAGGTTCTCACATATAAAAGCACTGAGAGGTATCAATATGTCCTTAAACAGCTAACTCAGTTGAGAATCCTCAACAGAGTGCTAGGCTCTCTTCCTGTTAACAGTAATGTCTCTCTTATAAGACCTACAGTGCAGCTTCCATTCACTCGAAAGGGGCAATTTTGAAAAATCCTGGTAGTCCTCATCCCTGAAAACCCTGAGAGGTAAGTAGTATTCCATTAAACAACTCATTCAATTCACAAAGCTGAAGAATGTGCTTGACCCTCTTCCTTTTAACATTGATGGATATCATACAAGAGCAACAGCGTTTCTCCATTCACTTCACAGAGGCAATTTTGCACAAAGGTGAGGTTCCTGACTCCTGAAAACTCTGAGAAGTAGGCAGTATTCCTTTAAACAGCTAAGTCAATTCACAATGCTAAACAACTTGCTACACCCTGTTGCTTCAAACATTCATGAGTCTCTTACAAGAGCTACCAGGAATCTTCCATTCGCTTGTATGGGATATTTTGCAAAAGTTGGGTTCCTCACCCATGAAAACGCTGAGAGGTAGGCAGTATTCCTTTACCCAGCTAACTCAGTTCACAATGCTGTTCAAAGTGGTAGACCCTTTCCTTTCTAACATTAATGATTCTCTCACAAGATCGACAGTGATTCTTCCCATCCCTCTAAGTGCAGTATTTTGCACAAAGGTGGTATTGCTCACCCATGAAAACGCTGAATTGTAGGCATTATTCCTTTAAAGCAGTATATCAATTCGCATTGGAAAACAAGGTGCTTGACCCTGCTGCTTCTAACATTCATACTTCTTTTCCAAGAGATGTAGTGCTGGTTCCATTGACTGGAAAGAGGTCATTTTGCACAAACTTGAGGTTCCTCCACCCATAAAAACACTGAGAGTTAGACAGTATTCCCTTCAACAGGTAAGTCAATTCACAGTGCTTAACAGGGTGCTAGACCCTCTTCCTTCTAACATTAATGATTGTCTAACAAGACCTACAGTATGCCTCCATTCCCTTGAAAGGAGCTATTTAGCAGAACATTGATTTTCCTCCCCCTGAAAACACTGAGAGTTGGCAGTATTCCATTCAACAGGTAACTCAATTCATAGTGCTTAACAAGATGCTTGACCCTCTTGCTTCTAACACTTATGCATCTCTTACAGGAGAAACAGTGCTTCTTCCTTCCATTGAAACAGGGCTCTTTTGCACAAAGATAATCTTCTTCACAATGTAAATGCCTGAGAGACAGGTAGTATTCCTTTGTAAAGCTCACTCAATTCTCACTTTTAAACAACAGTCGAGACCCTCTTGCTGCTGGAATGAATGGTTTTCATACATCCTAAACTGTTCTGGTTCCATTCAGTTGAAGGCAGCTATTTGGCCCAACGGTGATCTTCCTCACACATGAATAAACTGAGGGGTAGTCAGTATTCCTTTCAACAGGTAACTCATTTCTCATAGGGAGACAAGTGGCAAACTATTCCTGCCTCTCACATACTGCATCCTGCCCTGAGCTACAAGTGAATGTGCATTTCGCCGAAAGTGGGTATTTTTCAAGGAGTGAATGATTCTCCATTGTCAAAGGCTTTCATTTGGCAAGCACTCCTTTCACATGCTAATTCAACTCTCACAGGAAAACAATGTGCTTGCAACTCCTGCTGCAAACCTTGACATCTGCTTGCCAGACACACAGTGCATGTTCCATTCAGTGGAAAGGGTCTACTGGCACAAAGATGGATTTGCTCACACTGTCAAACCCTTGACAGATAGGCAGTGTTCCTTTTGAATGCTAAATCACTTGAAGCTGCTAAACAAAGTGCTTGAGCATCTTTCTTGTAACCTTTGTGGTTCTCCTACAAGACATACAGTAATCCTTCCCTTCATGGAAACAGGCAATTTTGCCCCAAAATCAAGTTCCTCACACTTTCAAACTGTCAGAGGCAGGTGGTCTTAATTTTAAAACTTCACTCTACTCACACTGTTACACAACTTGCTGTACGCTCTTGCTTCCAACCTAAATAATTTAATCAGAAGAGCCTCAGAACTTCTTCCATTCTCTTCAAAGGGGTGATGTTGCACAAAGGTGATATACCTCATCCTTGAAAACACTGAGTGGTAGGCAGTATTCCTGGAAAAAAGTTACTCACGTATCATCCGAAGACAAGCTGCTTCACCCTCCTGCTTGTAACATTCATACTTTTCTTACAACACCCACACAGCTGGGTCCAGTCAGTTGTAAGAGGAGATTTTGCACAAAGTTGAAGGTTCTCACATATAAAAGCACTGAGAGGTATCAGTATGTCCTTAAACAGCTAACTCAGTTGAGAATCCTCAACAGAGTGCTAGGCTCTCTTCCTGTTAACAGTAATGTCTCTTTTATAAGACCTACAGTGCAGCTTCCATTCACTCGAAAGGGGCAATTTTGAAAAATCCTGGTAGTCCTCATCCCTGAAAACCCTGAGAGGGAAGTAGTATTCCATTAAACAACTCATTCAATTCACAAAGCTGAAGAATGTGCTTGACCCTCTTCCTTTTAACATTGATGGATATCATACAAGAGCAACAGTGTTTCTCCATTCACTTCACAGAGGCAATTTTGCACAAAGGTGAGGTTCCTGACTCCTGAAAACTCTGAGAAGTAGGCAGTATTCCTTTAAACAGCTAAGTCAATTCACAATGCTAAACAACTTGCTACACCCTGTTGCTTCAAACATTCATGAGTCTCTTACAAGAGCTACCAGGAATCTTCCATTCGCTTGTATGGGATATTTTGCAAAAGTTGGGTTCCTCACCCATGAAAACGCTGAGAGGTAGGCAGTATTCCTTTACCCAGCTAACTCAGTTCACAATGCTGTTCAAGGTGGTAGACCCTTTCCTTTCTAACATTAATGATTCTCTCAGAAGTTCGACAGTGATTCTTCCCATCCCTCTAAGTGCAGTATTTTGCACAAAGGTGGTATTGCTCACCCATGAAAACACTGAGTTGTAGGCATTATTCCTTTAAAGCAGTATATCAATTCGCATTGGAAAACAAGGTGCTTGACCCTCCTGCTTCTAACATTCATACTTCTCTTCCAAGAGTTCTAGTGCTGGTTCCACTGACTTGAAAGAGGCAATTTTGCACAAACTTGAGGTTCCTCCACCCATAAAAACACTGAGAGTTAGACAGTATTCCCTTCAACAGGTAAGTCAATTCACAGTGCTTAACAGGGTGCTAGACCCTCTTGCTTCTAACATTAATGATTGTCTTACAAGACCTACAGTGTGCCTCCATTCCCTTGGAAGGGGCTATTTAGCAGAACATTGATTTTCCTCCACCTGAAAACACTGAGAGTTAGGCAGTATACTATTGAACAGGTAACTCAATTCCTAATGCTTAACAAGGTGCTTGACCGTCTTGCTTCTAACACATGCATCTCTTACTGGAGAAACAGTGCTTCTTCCTTCCATTGAAACAGGGCTATTTTCCACAAAGGTAATCTTCTTCACACTGTAAATGCCTGAGAGACAGGTAGTATTCCTTTGTAAAGCTCACTCAATTCTCACTTTTAAACAACAGTCGAGACCCTCTTGCTGCTGGAATGAATGCTTTTCATACATCCTAAACTGTTCTGGTTCCATTCAGTTGAAAGCAGCTATTTGGCCCAACGGTGATCTTCCTCACACATGAATAAACTGAGGGGTAGTCAGTATTCCTTTCCACAGGTAACTCATTTCTCATAGGGAGACAAGTGGCAAACTATTCCTGCCTCTCACATACTGCATCCTGCCCTGAGCTACAAGTGAATGTGCATTTCGCCGAAAGTGGGTATTTTTCAAGGAGTGAATGATTCTCCATTGTCAAAGGCTTTCATTTGGCAAGCACTCCTTTCACATGCTAATTCAACTCTCACAGGAAAACAATGTGCTTGGAACTCCTGCTGCAAACCTTGACATCTGCTTGCCAGACACACAGTGCATGTTCCATTCAGTGGAAAGGGTCTACTGGCACAAAGATGGATTTGCTCACACTGTCAAACCCTTGACAGATAGGCAGTGTTCCTTTTGAATGCTAAATCACTTGAAGCTGCTAAACAAAGTGCTTGAGCATCTTTCTTGTAACCTTTGTGGTTCTCCTACAAGACATACAGTAATCCTTCCCTTCATGGAAACAGGCAATTTTGCCCCAAAATCAAGTTCCTCACACTTTCAAACTGTCAGAGGCAGGTGGTCTTAATTTTAAAACTTCACTCTACTCACACTGTTACACAACTTGCTGTACGCTCTTGCTTCCAACCTAAATAATTTAATCAGAAGAGCCTCAGAACTTCTTCCATTCTCTTCAAAGGGGTGATGTTGCACAAAGGTGATATACCTCATCCTTGAAAACACTGAGTGGTAGGCAGTATTCCTGGAAAAAAGTTACTCACGTATCATCCGAAGACAAGCTGCTTCACCCTCCTGCTTGTAACATTCATACTTTTCTTACAACACCCACACAGCTGGGTCCAGTCAGTTGTAAGAGGAGATTTTGCACAAAGTTGAAGGTTCTCACATATAAAAGCACTGAGAAGTATCAGTATGTCCTTAAACAGCTAACTCAGTTGAGAATCCTCAACAGAGTGCTAGGCTCTCTTCCTGTTAACAGTAATGTCTGTCTTATAAGACCTACAGTGCAGCTTCTATTCACTCGAATGGGGCAATTTTGAAAAATCCTGGTAGTCCTCATCCCTGAAAACCCTGAGAGGTAGGTAGTATTCCATTAAACAACTCACTCAATTCCCAAAGCTGAAGAAGGTGCTTGACCCTCTTCTTTCTAACATTGATGGATTTCATACAAGAGCAACAGTGTTTCTCCATTCCCTTCACAAAGGCAATTTTGCACAAAATTGAGGTTCCTGACTCCTGAAAACTCTGAGAAGTAGGCAGTATTCCTTTAAACAGCTAAGTCAATTCACAATGCTAAACAACTTGCTACACCCTGTTGCTTCAAACATTCATGAGTCTCTTACAAGAGCTACCAGGAATCTTCCATTCGCTTGTATGGGATATTTTGCAAAAGTTGGGTTCCTCACCCATGAAAACGCTGAGAGGTAGGCAGTATTCCTTTACCCAGCTAACTCAGTTCACAATGCTGTTCAAGGTGGTAGACCCTTTCTTTTCTAACATTAATGATTCTCTCAGAAGTTCGACAGTGATTCTTCCCATCCCTCTAAGTGCAGTATTTTGCACAAAGGTGGTATTGCTCACCCATGAAAACGCTGAGTTGTAGGCATTATTCCTTTAAAGCAGTATATCAATTCGCATTGGAAAACAAGGTGCTTGACCCTGCTGCTTCTAACATTCATACTTCTTTTCCAAGAGATGTAGTGCTGGTTCCATTGACTGGAAAGAGGTCATTTTGCACAAACTTGAGGTTCCTCCACCCATAAAAACACTGAGAGTTAGACAGTATTCCCTTCAACAGGTAAGTCAATTCACAGTGCTTAACAGGGTGCTAGACCCTCTTCCTTCTAACATTAATGATTGTCTAACAAGACCTACAGTATGCCTCCATTCCCTTGAAAGGAGCTATTTAGCAGAACATTGATTTTCCTCCCCCTGAAAACACTGAGAGTTGGCAGTATTCCATTCAACAGGTAACTCAATTCATAGTGCTTAACAAGATGCTTGACCCTCTTGCTTCTAACACTTATGCATCTCTTACAGGAGAAACAGTGCTTCTTCCTTCCATTGAAACAGGGCTCTTTTGCACAAAGATAATCTTCTTCACACTGTAAATGCCTGAGAGACAGGTAGTATTCCTTTGTAAAGCTCACTCAATTCTCACTTTTAAACAACAGTCGAGACCCTCTTGCTGCTGGAATGAATGGTTTTCATACATCCTAAACTGTTCTGGTTCCATTCAGTTGAAGGCAGCTATTTGGCCCAACGGTGATCTTCCTCACACATGAATAAACTGAGGGGTAGTCAGTATTCCTTTCAACAGGTAACTCATTTCTCATAGGGAGACAAGTGGCAAACTATTCCTGCCTCTCACATACTGCATCCTGCCCTGAGCTACAAGTGAATGTGCATTTCGCCGAAAGTGGGTATTTTTCAAGGAGTGAATGATTCTCCATTGTCAAAGGCTTTCATTTGGCAAGCACTCCTTTCACATGCTAATTCAACTCTCACAGGAAAACAATGTGCTTGCAACTGCTGCTGCAAACCTTGACATCTGCTTGCCAGACACACAGTGCATGTTCCATTCAGTGGAAAGGGTCTATTGGCACAAAGATGGATTTGCTCACACTGTCAAACCCTTGACAGATAGGCAGTGTTCCTTTTGAATGCTAAATCACTTGAAGCTGCTAAACAAAGTGCTTGAGCATCTTTCTTGTAACCTTTGTGGTTCTCCTACAAGACATACAGTAATCCTTCCCTTCATGGAAACAGGCAATTTTGCCCCAAAATCAAGTTCGCCACACTTTCAAACTGTGAGAGGCAGGTGGTCTTCCTTTTAAAACTTCACTCTACTCACACTGTTACACAACTTGCTGTGCGCTCTTGCTTCCAACCTAAATAATTTTCTCAGAAGAGCCTCAGAACTTCTTTCATTCTCTTCAAAGGGGTGATGTTGCACAAAGGTGATATACCTCATCCTTGAAAACACTGAGTGGTAGACAGTATTCCTGGAAACAAGTTACTCACGTATAATCCGAAGACAAGCTGCTTAACCCTCCTGCTTGTAACATTCATACTTTTCTTACAACACCCACACAGCTGGGTCCAGTCAGTTGTAAGAGGAGATTTTGCACAAAGTTGAAGGTTCTCACATATAAAAGCACTGAGAGGTATCAATATGTCCTTAAACAGCTAACTCAGTTGAGAATCCTCAACAGAGTGCTAGGCTCTCTTCCTGTTAACAGTAATGTCTCTCTTATAAGACCTACAGTGCAGCTTCCATTCACTCGAAAGGGGCAATTTTGAAAAATCCTGGTAGTCCTCATCCCTGAAAACCCTGAGAGGTAAGTAGTATTCCATTAAACAACTCATTCAATTCACAAAGCTGAAGAATGTGCTTGACCCTCTTCCTTTTAACATTGATGGATATCATACAAGAGCAACAGTGTTTCTCCATTCACTTCACAGAGGCAATTTTGCACAAAGGTGAGGTTCCTGACTCCTGAAAACTCTGAGAAGTAGGCAGTATTCCTTTAAACAGCTAAGTCAATTCACAATGCTAAACAACTTGCTACACCCTGTTGCTTCAAACATTCATGAGTCTCTTACAAGAGCTACCAGGAATCTTCCATTCGCTTGTATGGGATATTTTGCAAAAGTTGGGTTCCTCACCCATGAAAACGCTGAGAGGTAGGCAGTATTCCTTTACCCAGCTAACTCAGTTCACAATGCTGTTCAAGGTGGTAGACCCTTTCTTTTCTAACATTAATGATTCTCTCAGAAGTTCGACAGTGATTCTTCCCATCCCTCTAAGTGCAGTATTTTGCACAAAGGTGGTATTGCTCACCCATGAAAACGCTGAGTTTTAGGCATTATTCCTTTAAAGCAGTATATCAATTCGCATTGGAAAACAAGGTGCTTGACCCTGCTGCTTCTAACATTCATACTTCTTTTCCAAGAGATGTAGTGCTGGTTCCATTGACTGGAAAGAGGTCATTTTGCACAAACTTGAGGTTCCTCCACCCATAAAAACACTGAGAGTTAGACAGTATTCCCTTCAACAGGTAAGTCAATTCACAGTGCTTAACAGGGTGCTAGACCCTCTTCCTTCTAACATTAATGATTGTCTAACAAGACCTACAGTATGCCTCCATTCCCTTGAAAGGAGCTATTTAGCAGAACATTGATTTTCCTCCCCCTGAAAACACTGAGAGTTGGCAGTATTCCATTCAAAAGGTAACTCAATTCATAGTGCTTAACAAGATGCTTGACCCTCTTGCTTCTAACACTTATGCATCTCTTACAGGAGAAACAGTGCTTCTTCCTTCCATTGAAACAGGGCTCTTTTGCACAAAGATAATCTTCTTCACACTGTAAATGCCTGAGAGACAGGTAGTATTCCTTTGTAAAGCTCACTCAATTCTCACTTTTAAACAACAGTCGAGACCCTCTTGCTGCTGGAATGAATGGTTTTCATACATCCTAAACTGTTCTGGTTCCATTCAGTTGAAGGCAGCTATTTGGCCCAACGGTGATCTTCCTCACACATGAATAAACTGAGGGGTAGTCAGTATTCCTTTCAACAGGTAACTCATTTCTCATAGGTAGACAAGTGGCAAACTATTCCTGCCTCTCACATACTGCATCCTGCCCTGAGCTACAAGTGAATGTGCATTTCGCCGAAAGTGGGTATTTTTCAAGGAGTGAATGATTCTCCATTGTCAAAGGCTTTCATTTGGCAAGCACTCCTTTCACATGCTAATTCAACTCTCACAGGAAAACAATGTGCTTGCAACTGCTGCTGCAAACCTTGACATCTGCTTGCCAGACACACAGTGCATGTTCCATTCAGTGGAAAGGGTCTATTGGCACAAAGATGGATTTGCTCACACTGTCAAACCCTTGACAGATAGGCAGTGTTCCTTTTGAATGCTAAATCACTTGAAGCTGCTAAACAAAGTGCTTGAGCATCTTTCTTGTAACCTTTGTGGTTCTCCTACAAGACATACAGTAATCCTTCCCTTCATGGAAACAGGCAATTTTGCCCCAAAATCAAGTTCGCCACACTTTCAAACTGTGAGAGGCAGGTGGTCTTCCTTTTAAAACTTCACTCTACTCACACTGTTACACAACTTGCTGTGCGCTCTTGCTTCCAACCTAAATAATTTTCTCAGAAGAGCCTCAGAACTTCTTTCATTCTCTTCAAAGGGGTGATGTTGCACAAAGGTGATATACCTCATCCTTGAAAACACTGAGTGGTAGACAGTATTCCTGGAAACAAGTTACTCACGTATAATCCGAAGACAAGCTGCTTAACCCTCCTGCTTGTAACATTCATACTTTTCTTACAACACCCACACAGCTGGGTCCAGTCAGTTGTAAGAGGAGATTTTGCACAAAGTTGAAGGTTCTCACATATAAAAGCACTGAGAGGTATCAATATGTCCTTAAACAGCTAACTCAGTTGAGAATCCTCAACAGAGTGCTAGGCTCTCTTCCTGTTAACAGTAATGTCTCTCTTATAAGACCTACAGTGCAGCTTCCATTCACTCGAAAGGGGCAATTTTGAAAAATCCTGGTAGTCCTCATCCCTGAAAACCCTGAGAGGTAAGTAGTATTCCATTAAACAACTCATTCAATTCACAAAGCTGAAGAATGTGCTTGACCCTCTTCCTTTTAACATTGATGGATATCATACAAGAGCAACAGTGTTTCTCCATTCACTTCACAGAGGCAATTTTGCACAAAGGTGAGGTTCCTGACTCCTGAAAACTCTGAGAAGTAGGCAGTATTCCTTTAAACAGCTAAGTCAATTCACAATGCTAAACAACTTGCTACACCCTGTTGCTTCAAACATTCATGAGTCTCTTACAAGAGCTACCAGGAATCTTCCATTCGCTTGTATGGGATATTTTGCAAAAGTTGGGTTCCTCACCCATGAAAACGCTGAGAGGTAGGCAGTATTCCTTTACCCAGCTAACTCAGTTCACAATGCTGTTCAAGGTGGTAGACCCTTTCCTTTCTAACATTAATGATTCTCTCAGAAGTTCGACAGTGATTCTTCCCATCCCTCTAAGTGCAGTATTTTGCACAAAGGTGGTATTGCTCACCCATGAAAACGCTGAATTGTAGGCATTATTCCTTTAAAGCAGTATATCAATTCGCATTGGAAAACAAGGTGCTTGACCCTGCTGCTTCTAACATTCATACTTCTTTTCCAAGAGATGTAGTGCTGGTTCCATTGACTCGAAAGAGGTCATTTTGCACAAACTTGAGGTTCCTCCACCCATAAAAACACTGAGAGTTAGACAGTATTCCCTTCAACAGGTAAGTCAATTCACAGTGCTTAACAGGGTGCTAGACCCTCTTCCTTCTAACATTAATGATTGTCTAACAAGACCTACAGTATGCCTCCATTCCCTTGAAAGGAGCTATTTAGCAGAACATTGATTTTCCTCCCCCTGAAAACACTGAGAGTTGGCAGTATTCCATTCAACAGGTAACTCAATTCATAGTGCTTAACAAGATGCTTGACCCTCTTGCTTCTAACACTTATGCATCTCTTACAGGAGAAACAGTGCTTCTTCCTTCCATTGAAACAGGGCTCTTTTGCACAAAGATAATCTTCTTCACACTGTAAATGCCTGAGAGACAGGTAGTATTCCTTTGTAAAGCTCACTCAATTCTCACTTTTAAACAACAGTCGAGACCCTCTTGCTGCTGGAATGAATGGTTTTCATACATCCTAAACTGTTCTGGTTCCATTCAGTTGAAGGCAGCTATTTGGCCCAACGGTGATCTTCCTCACACATGAATAAACTGAGGGGTAGTCAGTATTCCTTTCAACAGGTAACTCATTTCTCATAGGGAGACAAGTGGCAAACTATTCCTGCCTCTCACATACGGCATCCTGCCCTGAGCTACAAGTGAATGTGCATTTCGCCGAAAGTGGGTATTTTTCAAGGAGTGAATGATTCTCCATTGTCAAAGGCTTTCATTTGGCAAGCACTCCTTTCACATGCTATTTCAACTCTCACAGGAAAACAATGTGCTTGCAACTGCTGCTGCAAACCTTGACATCTGCTTGCCAGACACATAGTGCATGATCCATTCAGTGGAAAGGGTCTATTGGCACAAAGATGGATTTGCTCACACTGTCAAACCCTTGACAGATAGGCAGTGTTCCTTTTGAATGCTAAATCACTTGAAGCTGCTAAACAAAGTGCTTGAGCATCTTTCTTGTAACCTTTGTGGTTCTCCTACAAGACATACAGTAATCCTTCCCTTCATGGAAACAGGCAATTTTGCCCCAAAATCAAGTTCCTCACACTTTCAAACTGTCAGAGGCAGGTGGTCTTAATTTTAAAACTTCACTCTACTCACACTGTTACACAACTTGCTGTACGCTCTTGCTTCCAACCTAAATAATTTAATCAGAAGAGACTCAGAACTTCTTCCATTCTCTTCAAAGGGGTGATGTTGCACAAAGGTGATATACCTCATCCTTGAAAACACTGAGTGGTAGGTAGTATTCCTGGAAAAAAGTTACTCACGTATCATCCGAAGACAAGCTGCTTCACCCTCCTGCTTGTAACATTCATACTTTTCTTACAACACCCACACAGCTGGGTCCAGTCAGTTGTAAGACGAGATTTTGCACAAAGTTGAAGGTTCTCACATATAAAAGCACTGAGAGGTATCAGTATGTCCTTAAACAGCTAACTCATTTGAGAATTCTCAACAGAGTGCTAGGCTCTCTTCCTGTTAACAGTAATGTCTCTCTTATAAGACCTACAGTGCAGCTTCCATTCACTCGAATGGGGCAATTTTGAAAAATCCTGGTAGTCCTCATCCCTGAAAACCCTGAGAGGTAGGTAGTATTCCATTAAACAACTCACTCAATTCCCAAAGCTGAAGAAGGTGCTTGACCCTCTTCTTTCTAACATTGATGGATTTCATACAAGAGCAACAGTGTTTCTCCATTCCCTTCACAAAGGCAATTTTGCACAAAGGTGAGGTTCCTGACTCCTGAAAACTCTGAGAAGTAGGCAGTATTCCTTTAAACAGCTAAGTCAATTCACAATGCTAAATAACTTGCTACACGCTGTTGCTTCAAACATTCATGAGTCTCTTACAAGAGCTACCAGGAATCTTCCATTCGCTTGTATGGGATATTTTGCAAAAGTTGGGTTCCTCACCCATGAAAACGCTGAGAGGTAGGCAGTATTCCTTTACCCAGCTAACTCAGTTCACAATGCTGTTCAAAGTGGTAGACCCTTTCCTTTCTAACATTAATGATTCTCTCACAAGATCGACAGTGATTCTTCCCATCCCTCTAAGTGCGGTATTTTGCCCAAAGGTGGTATTCCTCACCCATGAAAACGCTGAGTTGTAGGCATTATTCCTTTAAAGCAGTATATCAATTCGCCTTTGAAAACAAGGTGCTTGACCCTCCTGCTTCTAACATTCATACTTCTCTTCCAAGAGATGTAGTGCTGGTTCCATTGACTTGAAAGAGGCAATTTTGCACAAACTTGAGGTTCCTCCACCCATAAAAACACTGAGAGTTAGACAGTATTCCCTTCAACAGGTAAGTCAATTCACAGTGCTTAACAGGGTGCTAGACCCTGTTGCTTCTAACATTAATGATTGTCTTACAAGACCTACACTATGCCTCCATTCCCTTGGAAGGGGCTATTTAGCAAAACATTGATTTTCCTCCACCTGAAAACACAGAGAGTTAGGCAGTATTGCATTCAACAGGTAACTCAATTCATAGTGCTTAACAAGGTGCTTGACCCTCTTGCTTCTAACACTTATGCATCTCTTACAGGAGAAACAGTGCTTCTTCCTTCCATTGAAACAGGGCTCTTTTGCACAAAGATAATCTTCTTCACACTGTAAAAGCCTGAGAGACAGGTAGTATTCCTTTGTAAAGCTCACTCAATTCTCACTTTTAAACAACAGTCGAGACCCTCTTGCTGCTGGAATGAATGGTTTTCATACATCCTAAACTGTTCTGGTTCCATTCAGTTGAAGGCAGCTATTTGGCCCAACGGTGATCTTCCTCACACATGAATAAACTGAGGGGTAGTTAGTATTCCTTTCAACAGGTAACTCATTTCTCATAGGGAGACAAGTGGCAAACTATTCCTGCCTCTCACATACTGCATCTTGCCCTGAGCTACAAGTGAATGTGCATTTCGCCGAAAGTGGGTATTTTTCAAGGAGTGAATGATTCTCCATTGTCAAAGGCTTTCATTTGGCAAGCACTCCTTTCACATGCTAATTCAACTCTCACAGGAAAACAATGTGCTTGCAACTCCTGCTGCAAACCTTGACATCTGCTTGCCAGACACACAGTGCATGTTCCATTCAGTGGAAAGGGTCTATTGGCACAAAGATGGATTTGCTCACACTGTCAAACCCTTGACAGATAGGCAGTGTTCCTTTTGAATGCTAAATCACTTGAAACTGCTAAACAAAGTGCTTGAGCATCTTTCTTGTAACCTTTGTGGTTCTCCTACAAGACATACAGTAATCCTTCCCTTCATGGAAACAGGCAATTTTGCCCCAAAATCAAGTTCCTCACACTTTCAAACTGTCAGAGGCAGGTGGTCTTAATTTTAAAACTTCACTCTACTCACACTGTTACACAACTTGCTGTACGCTCTTGCTTCCAACCTAAATAATTTAATCAGAAGAGCCTCAGAACTTCTTCCATTCTCTTCAAAGGGGTGATGTTGCACAAAGGTGATATACCTCATCCTTGAAAACACTGAGTGGTAGACAGTATTCCTGGAAACAAGTTACTCACGTATCATCCGAAGACAAGCTGCTTCACCCTCCTGCTTGTAACATTCATACTTTTCTTACAACACCCACACAGCTGGGTCCAGTCAGTTGTAAGAGGAGATTTTGCACAAAGTTGAAGGTTCTCACATATAAAAGCACTGAGAGGTATCAATATGTTCTTAAACAGCTAACTCAGTTGAGAATCCTCAACAGAGTGCTAGGCTCTCTTCCTGTTAACAGTAATGTCTCTCTTATAAGACCTACAGTACAGCTTCCATTCACTCGAAAGGGGCAATTTTGAAAAATCCTGGTAGTCCTCATCCCTGAAAACCCTGAGAGGTAAGTAGTATTCCATTAAACAACTCATTCAATTCACAAAGCTGAAGAATGTGCTTGACCCTCTTCCTTTTAACATTGATGGATATCATACAAGAGCAACAGTGTTTCTCCATTCACTTCACAGAGGCAATTTTGCACAAAGGTGAGGTTCCTGACTCCTGAAAACTCTGAGAAGTAGGCAGTATTCCTTTAAACAGCTAAGTCAATTCACAATGCTAAACAACTTGCTACACCCTGTTCCTTCAAACATTCATGAGTCTCTTACAAGAGCTACCAGGAATCTTCCATTCGCTTGTATGGGATATTTTGCAAAAGTTGGGTTCCTCACCCATGAAAACGCTGAGAGGTAGGCAGTATTCCTTTACCCAGCTAACTCAGTTCACAATGCTGTTCAAGGTGGTAGACCCTTTCCTTTCTAACATTAATGATTCTCTCAGAAGTTCGACAGTGATTCTTCCCATCCCTCTAAGTGCAGTATTTTGCACAAAGGTGGTATTGCTCACCAATGAAAACACTGAGTTGTAGGCATTATTCCTTTAAAGCAGTATATCAATTCGCATTGGAAAACAAGGTGCTTGACCCTCCTGCTTCTAACATTCATACTTCTCTTCCAAGAGTTCTAGTGCTGGTTCCATTGACTTGAAAGAGGCAATTTTGCACAAACTTGAGGTTCCTCCACCCATAAAAACACTGAGAGTTAGACAGTATTCCCTTCAACAGGTAAGTCAATTCACAGTGCTTAACAGGGTGCTAGACCCTCTTGCTTCTAACATTAATGATTGTCTTACAAGACCTACAGTGTGCCTCCATTCCCTTGGAAGGGGCTATTTAGCAGAACATTGATTTTCCTCCACCTGAAAACACTGAGAGTTAGGCAGTATACTATTGAACAGGTAACTCAATTCCTAATGCTTAACAAGGTGCTTGACCGTCTTGCTTCTAACACATGCATCTCTTACTGGAGAAACAGTGCTTCTTCCTTCCATTGAAACAGGGCTATTTTCCACAAAGGTAATCTTCTTCACACTGTAAATGCCTGAGAGACAGGAAGTATTCCTTTGTAAAGCTCACTCAATTCTCACTTTTAAACAACAGTCGAGACCCTCTTGCTGCTGGAATGAATGGTTTTCATACATCCTAAACTGTTCTGGTTCCATTCAGTTGAAGGCAGCTATTTGGCCCAACGGTGATCTTCCTCACACATGAATAAACTGAGGGGTAGTCAGTATTCCTTTCAACAGGTAACTCATTTCTCATAGGGAGACAAGTGGCAAACTATTCCTGCCTCTCACATACTGCATCCTGCCCTGAGCTACAAGTGAATGTGCATTTCGCCGAAAGTGGGTATTTTTCAAGGAGTGAATGATTCTCCATTGTCCAAGGCTTTCATTTGGCAAGCACTCCTTTCACATGCTAATTCAACTCTCACAGGAAAACAATGTGCTTGCAACTCCTGCTGCAAACCTTGACATCTGCTTGCCAGACACACAGTGCATGTTCCATTCAGTGGAAAGGGTCTATTGGCACAAAGATGGATTTGCTCACACTGTCAAACCCTTGACAGATAGGCAGTGTTCCTTTTGAATGCTAAATCACTTGAAGCTGCTAAACAAAGTGCTTGAGCATCTTTCTTGTAACCTTTGTGGTTCTCCTACAAGACATACAGTAATCCTTCCCTTCATGGAAACAGGCAATTTTGCCCCAAACTCAAGTTCCTCACACTTTCAAACTGTCAGAAGCAGGTGGTCTTAATTTTAAAACTTCACTCTACTCACACTGTTAAACAACTTGCTGTACGCTCTTGCTTCCAACCTAAATAATTTAATCAGAAGAGCCTCAGAACTTCTTCCATTCTCTTCAAAGGGGTGATGTTGCACAAAGGTGATATACCTCATCCTTGAAAACACTGAGTGGTAGACAGTATTCCTGGAAACAAGTTACTCACGTATCATCCGAAGACAAGCTGCTTCACCCTCCTGCTTGTAACATTCATACTTTTCTTACAACACCCACACAGCTGGGTCCAGTCAGTTGTAAGAGGAGATTTTGCACAAAGTTGAAGGTTCTCACATATAAAAGCACTGAGAGGTATCAATATGCCCTTAAACAGCTAACTCAGTTGAGAATCCTCAACAGAGTGCTAGGCTCTCTTCCTGTTAACAGTAATGTCTCTCTTATAAGACCTACAGTGCAGCTTCCATTCACTCGAAAGGGGCAATTTTGAAAAATCCTGGTAGTCCTCATCCCTGAAAACCCTGAGAGGTAAGTAGTATTCCATTAAACAACTCATTCAATTCACAAAGCTGAAGAATGTGCTTGACCCTCTTCCTTTTAACATTGATGGATATCATACAAGAGCAACAGTGTTTCTCCATTCACTTCACAGAGGCAATTTTGCACAAAGGTGAGGTTCCTGACTCCTGAAAACTCTGAGAAGTAGGCAGTATTCCTTTAAACAGCTAAGTCAATTCACAATGCTAAACAACTTACTACACCCTGTTGCTTCAAACATTCATGAGTCTCTTACAAGAGCTACCAGGAATCTTCCATTCGCTTGTATGGGATATTTTGCAAAAGTTGGGTTCCTCACCCATGAAAACGCTGAGAGGTAGGCAGTATTCCTTTACCCAGCTAACTCAGTTCACAATGCTGTTCAAGGTGGTAGACCCTTTCCTTTCTAACATTAATGATTCTCTCAGAAGTTCGACAGTGATTCTTCCCATCCCTCTAAGTGCAGTATTTTGCACAAAGGTGGTATTGCTCACCCATGAAAACACTGAGTTGTAGGCATTATTCCTTTAAAGCAGTATATCAATTCGCATTGGAAAACAAGGTGCTTGACCCTCCTGCTTCTAACATTCATACTTCTCTTCCAAGAGTTCTAGTGCTGGTTCCATTGACTTGAAAGAGGCAATTTTGCACAAACTTGAGGTTCCTCCACCCATAAAAACACTGAGAGTTAGACAGTATTCCCTTCAACAGGTAAGTCAATTCACAGTGCTTAACAGGGTGCTAGACCCTCTTGCTTCTAACATTAATGATTGTCTCACAAGACCTACAGTGTGCCTCCATTCCCTTGGAAGGGGCTATTTAGCAGAACATTGATTTTCCTCCACCTGAAAACACTGAGAGTTAGGCAGTATACTATTGAACAGGTAACTCAATTCCTAATGCTTAACAAGGTGCTTGACCGTCTTGCTTATAACACATGCATCTCTTACTGGAGAAACAGTGCTTCTTCCTTCCATTGAAACAGGGCTATTTTCCACAAAGGTAATCTTCTTCACACTGTAAATGCCTGAGAGACAGGTAGTATTCCTTTGTAAAGCTCACTCAATTCTCACTTTTAAACAACAGTCGAGACCCTCTTGCTGCTGGAATGAATGCTTTTCATACATCCTAAACTGTTCTGGTTCCATTCAGTTGAAGGCAGCTATTTGGCCCAACGGTGATCTTCCTCACACATGAATAAACTGAGGGGTAGTCAGTATTCCTTTCAACAGGTAACTCATTTCTCATAGGGAGACAAGTGGCAAACTATTCCTGCCTCTCACATACTGCATCCTGCCCTGAGCTACAAGTGAATGTGCATTTCGCCGAAAGTGGGTATTTTTCAAGTAGTGAATGATTCTCCATTGTCAAAGGCTTTCATTTGGCAAGCACTCCTTTCACATGCTAATTCAACTCTCACATGAAAACAATGTGCTTGCAAGTCCTGCTGCAAACCTTGACCCCTGCTGGCAAGAGACACAGTGCATGTTCCATTCAGTGGAAAGGGTCTACTGGCACAAAGATGGATTTGCTCACACTGTCAAACCCTTGACAGATAGGCAGTGCTCCTTTTGAATGCTAAATCACTTGAAGCTGCTAAACAAAGTGCTTGAGCATCTTTCTTGTAACCTTTGTGGTTCTCCTACAAGACATACAGTAATCCTTCCCTTCATGGAAACAGGCAATTTTGCCCCAAAATCAAGTTCCTCACACTTTCAAACTGTCAGAGGCAGGTGGTCTTAATTTTAAAACTTCACTCTACTCACACTGTTACACAACTTGCTGTACGCTCTTGCTTCCAACCTAAATAATTTAATCAGAAGAGCCTCAGAACTTCTTCCATTCTCTTCAAAGGGGTGATGTTGCACAAAGGTGATATACCTCATCCTTGAAAACACTGAGTGGTAGGCAGTATTCCTGGAAAAAAGTTACTCACGTATCATCCGAAGACAAGCTGCTTCACCCTCCTGCTTGTAACATTCATACTTTTCTTACAACACCCACACAGCTGGGTCCAGTCAGTTGTAAGACGAGATTTTGCACAAAGTTGAAGGTTCTCACATATAAAAGCACTGAGAGGTATCAGTATGTCCTTAAAGAGCTAACTCAGTTGAGAATCCTCAACAGAGTGCTAGGCTCTCTTCCTGTTAACAGTAATGTCTGTCTTATAAGACCTACAGTGCAGCTTCTATTCACTCGAATGGGGCAATTTTGAAAAATCCTGGTAGTCCTCATCCCTGAAAACCCTGAGAGGTAGGTAGTATTCCATTAAACAACTCACTCAATTCCCAAAGCTGAAGAAGGTGCTTGACCCTCTTCTTTCTAACATTGATGGATTTCATACAAGAGCAACAGTGTTTCTCCATTCCCTTCACAAAGGCAATTTTGCACAAAGGTGAGGTTCCTGACTCCTGAAAACTCTGAGAAGTAGGCAGTATTCCTTTAAACAGCTAAGTCAATTCACAATGCTAAACAACTTGCTACACCCTGTTGCTTCAAACATTCATGAGTCTCTTACAAGAGCTACCAGGAATCTTCCATTCGCTTGTATGGGATATTTTGCAAAAGTTGGGTTCCTCACCCATGAAAACGCTGAAAAGTAGGCAGTATTCCTTTACCCAGCTAACTCAGTTCACAATGCTGTTCAAGGTGGTAGACCCTTTCTTTTCTAACATTAATGATTCTCTCAGAAGTTCGACAGTGATTCTTCCCATCCCTCTAAGTGCAGTATTTTGCACAAAGGTGATATTGCTCACCCATGAAAACGCTGAATTGTAGGCATTATTCCTTTAAAGCAGTATATCAATTCGCATTGGAAAACAAGATGCTTGACCCTGCTGCTTCTAACATTCATAGTTCTTTTCTAAGAGATGTAGTGCTGGTTCCATTGACTGGAAAGAGGTCATTTTGCACAAACTTGAGGTTCCTCCACCCATAAAAACACTGAGAGTTAGACAGTATTCCCTTCAACAGGTAAATCAATTCACAGTGCTTAACAGGGTGCTAGACCCTCTTCCTTCTAACATTAATGATTGTCTAACAAGACCTACAGTATGCCTCCATTCCCTTGAAAGGAGCTATTTAGCAGAACATTGATTTTCCTCCCCCTGAAAACACTGAGAGTTGGCAGTATTCCATTCAACAGGTAACTCAATTCATAGTGCTTAACAAGATGCTTGACCCTCTTGCTTCTAACACTTATGCATCTCTTACAGGAGAAACAGTGCTTCTTCCTTCCATTGAAACAGAGCTCTTTTGCACAAAGATAATCTTCTTCACACTGTAAATGCCTGAGAGACAGGTAGTATTCCTTTGTAAAGCTCACTCAATTCTCACTTTTAAACAACAGTCGAGACCCTCTTGCTGCTGGAATGAATGCTTTTCATACATCCTAAACTGTTCTGGTTCCATTCAGTTGAAGGCAGCTATTTGGCCCAACGGTGATCTTCCTCACACATGAATAAACTGAGGGGTAGTCAGTATTCCTTTCAACAGGTAAGTCATTTCTCATAGGGAGACAAGTGCCAAACTATTCCTACCTCTCACATACTGCATCCTGCCCTGAGCTACAAGTGAATGTGCATTTCGCCGAAACTGGGTATTTTTCAAGGAGTGAATGATTCTCCATTGTCAAAGGCTTTCATTTGGCAAGCACTCCTTTCACATGCTATTTCAACTCTCACAGGAAAACAATGTGCTTGCAAGTCCTGCTGCAAACCTTGACCCCTGCTGGCAAGAGACACAGTGCATGTTCCATTCAGTGGAAAGGGTCTATTGGCACAAAGATGGATTTGCTCACACTGTCAAACTCTTGACAGATAGGCAGTCTTCCTTTTGAATGCTAAATCACTTGAAGCTGCTAAACAAAGTGCTAGAGCATCTTTCTTGTAATCTTTGTGGTTCTCCTACAAGACATACAGTAATCCTTCCCTTCATGGAAACAGGCAATTTTGCCCCAAAATCAAGTTCGCCACACTTTCAAACTGTGAGAGGCAGGTGGTCTTCCTTTTAAAACTTCACTCTACTCACACTGTTACACAACTTGCTGTGCGCTCTTGCTTCCAACCTAAATAATTTTCTCAGAAGAGCCTCAGAACTTCTTTCATTCTCTTCAAAGGGGTGATGTTGCACAAATGTGATATACCTCATCCTTGAAAACACTGAGTGGTAGACAGTATTCCTGGAAACAAGTTACTCACGTATCATCCGAAGACAAGCTGCTTCACCCTCTTGCTTGTAACATTCATACTTTTCTTACAACACCCACACAGCTGGGTCCAGTCAGTTGTAAGAGGAGATTTTGCACAAAGTTGAAGGTTCTCACATATAAAAGCACTGAGAGGTATCAATATGTCCTTAAACAGCTAACTCAGTTGAGAATCCTCAACAGAGTGCTAGGCTCTCTTCCTGTTAACAGTAATGTCTCTCTTATAAGACCTACAGTGCAGCTTCCATTCACTCGAAAGGGGCAATTTTGAAAAATCCTGGTAGTCCTCATCCCTAAAAATCCTGAGAGGTAAGTAGTATTCCATTAAACAACTCATTCAATTCACAAAGCTGAAGAATGTGCTTGACCCTCTTCCTTTTAACATTGATGGATATCATACAAGAGCAACAGTGTTTCTCCATTCACTTCACAGAGGCAATTTTGCACAAAGGTGAGGTTCCTGACTCCTGAAAACTCTGAGAAGTAGGCAGTATTCCTTTAAACAGCTAAGTCAATTCACAATGCTAAACAACTTGCTACACCCTGTTGCTTCAAACATTCATGAGTCTCTTACAAGAGCTACCAGGAATCTTCCATTCGCTTGTATGGGATATTTTGCAAAAGTTGGGTTCCTCACCCATGAAAACGCTGAGAGGTAGGCAGTATTCCTTTACCCAGCTAACTCAGTTCACAATGCTGTTCAAGGTGGTAGACCCTTTCTTTTCTAACATTAATGATTCTCTCAGAAGTTCGACAGTGATTCTTCCCATCCCTCTAAGTGCAGTATTTTGCACAAAGGTGGTATTGCTCACCCATGAAAACGCTGAGTTGTAGGCATTATTCCTTTAAAGCAGTATATCAATTCGCATTGGAAAACAAGGTGCTTGACCCTGCTGCTTCTAACATTCATACTTCTTTTCCAAGAGATGTAGTGCTGGTTCCATTGACTGGAAAGAGGTCATTTTGCACAAACTTGAGGTTCCTCCACCCATAAAAACACTGAGAGTTAGACAGTATTCCCTTCAACAGGTAAGTCAATTCACAGTGCTTAACAGGGTGCTAGACCCTCTTCCTTCTAACATTAATGATTGTCTAACAAGACCTACAGTATGCCTCCATTCCCTTGAAAGGAGCTATTTAGCAGAACATTGATTTTCCTCCCCCTGAAAACACTGAGAGTTGGCAGTATTCCATTCAACAGGTAACTCAATTCATAGTGCTTAACAAGATGCTTGACCCTCTTGCTTCTAACACTTATGCATCTCTTACAGGAGAAACAGTGCTTCTTCCTTCCATTGAAACAGGGCTCTTTTGCACAAAGATAATCTTCTTCACACTGTAAATGCCTGAGAGACAGGTAGTATTCCTTTGTAAAGCTCACTCAATTCTCACTTTTAAACAACAGTCGAGACCCTCTTGCTGCTGGAATGAATGGTTTTCATACATCCTAAACTGTTCTGGTTCCATTCAGTTGAAGGCAGCTATTTGGCCCAACGGTGATCTTCCTCACACATGAATAAACTGAGGGGTAGTCAGTATTCCTTTCAACAGGTAACTCATTTCTCATAGGGAGACATGTGGCAAACTATTCCTGCCTCTCACATACTGCATCCTGCCCTGAGCTACAAGTGAATGTGCATTTCTCCGAAAGTGGGTATTTTTCAAGGAGTGAATGATTCTCCATTGTCAAAGGCTTTCATTTGGCAAGCACTCCTTTCACATGCTAATTCAACTCTCACAGGAAAACAATGTGCTTGCAACTGCTGCTGCAAACCTTGACATCTGCTTGCCAGACACACAGTGCATGTTCCATTCAGTGGAAAGGGTCTATTGGCACAAAGATGGATTTGCTCACACTGTCAAACCCTTGACAGATAGGCAGTGTTCCTTTTGAATGCTAAATCACTTGAAGCTGCTAATCAAAGTGCTTGAGCATCTTTCTTGTAACCTTTGTGGTTCTCCTACAAGACATACAGTAATCCTTCCCTTCATGGAAACAGGCAATTTTGCCCCAAAATCAAGTTCACCACACTTTCAAACTGTGAGAGGCAGGTGGTCTTCCTTTTAAAACTTCACTCTACTCACACTGTTACACAACTTGCTGTGCGCTCTTGCTTCCAACCTAAATAATTTTCTCAGAAGAGCCTCAGAACTTCTTTCATTCTCTTCAAAGGGGTGATGTTGCACAAAGGTGATATACCTCATCCTTGAAAACACTGAGTGGTAGACAGTATTCCTGGAAACAAGTTACTCACGTATCATCCGAAGACAAGCTGCTTCACCCTCCTGCTTGTAACATTCATACTTTTCTTACAACACCCACACAGCTGGGTCCAGTCAGTTGTAAGAGGAGATTTTGCACAAAGTTGAAGGTTCTCACATATAAAAGCACTGAGAGGTATCAGTATGTCCTTAAACAGCTAACTCATTTGAGAATTCTCAACAGAGTGCTAGGCTCTCTTCCTGTTAACAGTAATGTCTCTCTTATAAGACCTACAGTGCAGCTTCCATTCACTCGAAAGGGGCAATTTTGAAAAATCCTGGTAGTCCTCATCCCTGAAAACCCTGAGAGGTAGGTAGTATTCCATTAAACAACTCACTCAATTCCCAAAGCTGAAGAAGGTGCTTGACCTTCTTCTTTCTAACATTGATGGATTTCATACAAGAGCTACAGTGTTTCTCCATTCCCTTCACAAAGGCAATTTTGCACAAAGGTGAGGTTCCTGACTCCTGAAAACTCTGAGAAGTAGGCAGTATTCCTTTAAACAGCTAAGTCAATTCACAATGCTAAACAACTTGCTACACCCTGTTGCTTCAAACATTCATGAGTCTCTTACAAGAGCTACCAGGAATCTTCCATTCGCTTGTATGGGATATTTTGCAAAAGTTGGGTTCCTCACCCATGAAAACGCTGAGAGGTAGGCAGTATTCCTTTACCCAGCTAACTCAGTTCACAATGCTGTTCAAAGTGGTAGACCCTTTCCTTTCTAACATTAATGATTCTCTCAGAAGTTCGACAGTGATTCTTCCCATCCCTCTAAGTGCAGTATTTTGCACAAAGGTGGTATTGCTCACCCATGAAACGCTGAATTGTAGGCATTATTCCTTTAAAGCAGTATATCAATTCGCATTGGAAAACAAGATGCTTGACCCTGCTGCTTCTAACATTCATAGTTCTTTTCTAAGAGATGTAGTGCTGGTTCCATTGACTGGAAAGAGGTCATTTTGCACAAACTTGAGGTTCCTCCATCCATAAAAACACTGAGAGTTAGACAGTATTCCCTTCAACAGGTAAGTCAATTCACAGTGCTTAACAGGGTGCTAGACCCTCTTCCTTCTAACATTAATGATTGTCTAACAAGACCTACAGTATGCCTCCATTCCCTTCAAAGGGGCTATTTAGCAGAACATTGATTTTCCTCCCCCTGAAAACACTGAGAGTTGGCAGTATTCCATTCAACAGGTAACTCAATTCATAGTGCTTAACAAGATGCTTGACCCTCTTGCTTCTAACACTTATGCATCTCTTACAGGAGAAACAGTGCTTCTTCCTTCCATTGAAACAGGGCTCTTTTGCACAAAGATAATCTTCTTCACACTGTAAATGCCTGAGAGACAGGTAGTATTCCTTTGTAAAGCTCACTCAATTCTCACTTTTAAACAACAGTCGAGACCCTCTTGCTGCTGGAATGAATGCTTTTCATACATCCTAAACTGTTCTGGTTCCATTCAGTTGAAGGCAGCTATTTGGCCCAACGGTGATCTTCCTCACACATGAATAAACTGAGGGGTAGTCAGTATTCCTTTCAACAGGTAACTCATTTCTCATAGGGAGACAAGTTTCAAACTATTCCTGCCTCTCACATACTGCATCCTGCCCTGAGCTACAAGTGAATATGCATTTCGCCGAAAGTGGGTATTTTTCAAGGAGTGAATGATTCTCCATTGTCAAAGGCTTTCATTTGGCAAGCACTCCTTTCACATGCTATTTCAACTCTCACAGGAAAACAATGTGCTTGCAACTGCTGCTGCAAACCTTGACATCTGCTTGCCAGACACATAGTGCATGTTCCATTCAGTGGAAAGGGTCTATTGGCACAAAGATGGATTTGCTCACACTGTCAAACCCTTGACAGATAGGCAGTGTTCCTTTTGAATGCTAAATCACTTGAAGCTGCTAAACAAAGTGCTTGAGCATCTTTCTTGTAACCTTTGTGGTTCTCCTACAAGACATACAGTAATACTTCCCTTCATGGAAACAGGCAATTTTGCCCCAAAATCAAGTTCCTCACACTTTCAAACTGTCAGAGGCAGGTGGTCTTCCTTTTAAAACTTCACTCTACTCACACTGTTACACAACTTGATGTACACTCTTGCTTCCAACCTAAATAATTTAATCAGAAGAGCCTCAGAACTTCTTCCATTCTCTTCAAAGGGGTGATGTTGCACAAAGGTGATATACCTCATCCTTGAAAACACTGAGTGGTAGGTAGTATTCCTGGAAAAAAGTTACTCACGTATCATCCGAAGACAAGCTGCTTCACCCTCCTGCTTGTAACATTCATACTTTTCTTACAACACCCACACAGCTGGGTCCAGTCAGTTGTAAGAGGAGATTTTGCACAAAGTTGAAGGTTCTCACATATAAAAGCACTGAGAGGTATCAGTATGTCCTTAAACAGCTAACTCATTTGAGAATTCTCAACAGAGTGCTAGGCTCTCTTCCTGTTAACAGTAATGTCTCTCTTATAAGACCTACAGTGCAGCTTCCATTCACTCGAAAGGGGCAATTTTGAAAAATCCTGGTAGTCTTCATCCCTGAAAACCCTGAGAGGTAGGTAGTATTCCATTAAACAACTCACTCAATTCCCAAAGCTGAAAAAGGTGCTTGACCCTCTTCTTTCTAACATTGATGGATTTCATACAAGAGCAACAGTGTTTCTCCATTCCCTTCACAAAGGCAATTTTGCACAAAGGTGAGGTTCCTGACTCCTGAAAACTCTGAGAAGTAGGCAGTATTCCTTTAAACAGCTAAGTCAATTCACAATGCTAAACAACTTGCTACACCCTGTTGCTTCAAACATTCATGAGTGTCTTACAAGAGCTACCAGGAATCTTCCATTCGCTTGTATGGGATATTTTGCAAAAGTTGGGTTCCTCACCCATGAAAACGCTGAGAGGTAGGCAGTATTCCTTTACCCAGCTAACTCAGTTCACAATGCTGTTCAAGGTGGTAGACCCTTTCTTTTCTAACATTAATGATTCTCTCAGAAGTTCGACAGTGATTCTTCCCATCCCTCTAAGTGCAGTATTTTGCACAAAGGTGGTATTGCTCACCCATGAAAACGCTGAGTTGTAGGCATTATTCCTTTAAAGCAGTATATCAATTCGCCTTTGAAAACAAGGTGCTTGACCCTCCTGCTTCTAACATTCATACTTCTCTTCCAAGAGTTCTAGTGCTGGTTCCATTGACTTGAAAGAGGCAATTTTGCACAAACTTGAGGTTCCTCCACCCATAAAAACACTGAGAGTTAGACAGTATTCCCTTCAACAGGTAAGTCAATTCACAGTGCTTAACAGGGTGCTAGACCCTCTTGCTTCTAACATTAATGATTGTCTTACAAGACCTACACTATGCCTCCATTCCCTTGGAAGGGGCTATTTAGCAAAACATTGATTTTCCTCCAATTGAAAACACAGAGAGTTAGGCAGTATTCCATTCAACAGGTAACTCAATTCATAGTGCTTAACAAGGTGCTTGACCCTCTTGCTTCTAACACTTATGCATCTCTTACAGGAGAAACAGTGCTTCTTCCTTCCATTGAAACAGGGCTCTTTTGCACAAAGATAATCTTCTTCACACTGTAAATGCCTGAGAGACAGGTAGTATTCCTTTGTAAAGCTCACTCAATTCTCACTTTTAAACAACAGTCGAGACCCTCTTGCTGCTGGAATGAATGGTTTTCATACATCCTAAACTGTTCTGGTTCCATTCAGTTGAAGGCAGCTATTTGGCCCAACGGTGATCTTCCTCACACATGAATAAACTGAGGGGTAGTCAGTATTCCTTTCAACAGGTAACTCATTTCTCATAGGGAGACAAGTGGCAAACTATTCCTGCCTCTCACATACTGCATCCTGCCCTGAGCTACAAGTGAATGTGCATTTCGCCGAAAGTGGGTATTTTTCAAGGAGTGAATGATTCTCCATTGTCAAAGGCTTTCATTTGGCAAGCACTCCTTTCACATGCTAATTCAACTCTCACAGGAAAACAATGTGCTTGCAACTCCTGCTGCAAACCTTGACATCTGCTTGCCAGACACACAGTGCATGTTCCATTCAGTGGAAAGGGTCTATTGGCACAAAGATGGATTTGCTCACACTGTCAAACCCTTGACAGATAGGCAGTGTTCCTTTTGAATGCTAAATCACTTGAAGCTGCTAAACAAAGTGCTTGAGCATCTTTCTTGTAACCTTTGTGGTTCTCCTACAAGACATACAGTAATCCTTCCCTTCATGGAAACAGGCAATTTTGCCCCAAAATCAAGTTCCTCACACTTTCAAACTGTCAGAGGCAGGTGGTCTTAATTTTAAAACTTCACTCTACTCACACTGTTAAACAACTTGCTGTACGCTCTTGCTTCCAACCTAAATAATTTAATCAGAAGAGCCTCAGAACTTCTTCCATTCTCTTCAAAGGGGTGATGTTGCACAAAGGTGATATACCTCATCCTTGAAAACACTGAGTGGTAGACAGTATTCCTGGAAACAAGTTACTCACGTATCATCCGAAGACAAGCTGCTTCACCCTCCTGCTTGTAACATTCATACTTTTCTTACAACACCCACACAGCTGGGTCCAGTCAGTTGTAAGAGGAGATTTTGCACAAAGTTGAAGGTTCTCACATATAAAAGCACTGAGAGGTATCAGTATGTCCTTAAACAGCTAACTCAGTTGAGAATCCTCAACAGAGTGCTAGGCTCTCTTCCTGTTAACAGTAATGTCTCTCTTATAAGACCTACAGTGCAGCTTCCATTCACTCGAAAGGGGCAATTTTGAAAAATCCTGGTAGTCCTCATCCCTGAAAACCCTGAGAGGTAAGTAGTATTCCATTAAACAACTCATTCAATTCACAAAGCTGAAGAATGTGCTTGACCCTCTTCCTTTTAACATTGATGGATATCATACAAGAGCAACAGTGTTTCTCCATTCACTTCACAGGGGCAATTTTGCACAAAGGTGAGGTTCCTGACTCCTGAAAACTCTGAGAAGTAGGCAGTATTCCTTTAAACAGCTAAGTCAATTCACAATGCTAAACAACTTGCTACACCCTGTTGCTTCAAACATTCATGAGTCTCTTACAAGAGCTACCAGGAATCTTCCATTCGCTTGTATGGGATATTTTGCAAAAGTTGGGTTCCTCACCCATGAAAACGCTGAGAGGTAGGCAGTATTCCTTTACCCAGCTAACTCAGTTCACAATGCTGTTCAAGGTGGTAGACCCTTTCCTTTCTAACATTAATGATTCTCTCAGAAGTTCGACAGTGATTCTTCCCATCCCTCTAAGTGCAGTATTTTGCACAAAGGTGGTATTGCTCACCCATGAAAACACTGAGTTGTAGGCATTATTCCTTTAAAGCAGTATATCAATTCGCATTGGAAAACAAGGTGCTTGACCCTCCTGCTTCTAACATTCATACTTCTCTTCCAAGAGTTCTAGTGCTGGTTCCACTGACTTGAAAGAGGCAATTTTGCACAAACTTGAGGTTCCTCCACCCATAAAAACACTGAGAGTTAGACAGTATTCCCTTCAACAGGTAAGTCAATTCACAGTGTTTAACAGGGTGCTAGACCCTCTTGCTTCTAACATTAATGATTGTCTTACAAGACCTACAGTGTGCCTCCATTCCCTTGGAAGGGGCTATTTAGCAGAACATTGATTTTCCTCCACCTGAAAACACTGAGAGTTAGGCAGTATACTATTGAACAGGTAACTCAATTCCTAATGCTTAACAAGGTGCTTGACCGTCTTGCTTCTAACACATGCATCTCTTACTGGAGAAACAGTGCTTCTTCCTTCCATTGAAACAGGGCTATTTTCCACAAAGGTAATCTTCTTCACACTGTAAATGCCTGAGAGACAGGTAGTATTCCTTTGTAAAGCTCACTCAATTCTCACTTTTAAACAACAGTCGAGACCCTCTTGCTGCTGGAATGAATGCTTTTCATACATCCTAAACTGTTCTGGTTCCATTCAGTTGAAGGCAGCTATTTGGCCCAACGGTGATCTTCCTCACACATGAATAAACTGAGGGGTAGTCAGTATTCCTTTCAACAGGTAACTCATTTCTCATAGGGAGACAAGTGGCAAACTATTCCTGCCTCTCACATACTGCATCCTGCCCTGAGCTACAAGTGAATGTGCATTTCGCAGAAAGTGGGTATTTTTCAAGGAGTGAATGATTCTCCATTGTCAAAGGCTTTCATTTGGCAAGCACTCCTTTCACATGCTAATTCAACTCTCACAGGAAAACAATGTGCTTGGAACTCCTGCTGCAAACCTTGACATCTGCTTGCCAGACACACAGTGCATGTTCCATTCAGTGGAAAGGGTCTATTGGCACAAAGATGGATTTGCTCACACTGTCAAACCCTTGACAGATAGGCAGTGTTCCTTTTGAATGCTAAATCACTTGAAGCTGCTAAACAAAGTGCTTGAGCATCTTTCTTGTAACCTTTGTGGTTCTCCTACAAGACATACAGTAATCCTTCCCTTCATGGAAACAGGCAATTTTGCCCCAAAATCAAGTTCCTCACACTTTCAAACTGTCAGAGGCAGGTGGTCTTAATTTTAAAACTTCACTCTACTCACACTGTTAAACAACTTGCTGTACGCTCTTGCTTCCAACCTAAATAATTTAATCAGAAGAGCCTCAGAACTTCTTCCATTCTCTTCAAAGGGGTGATGTTGCACAAAGGTGATATACCTCATCCTTGAAAACACTGAGTGGTAGACAGTATTCCTGGAAACAAGTTACTCACGTATCATCCGAAGACAAGCTGCTTCACCCTCCTGCTTGTAACATTCATACTTTTCTTACAACACCCACACAGCTGGGTCCAGTCAGTTGTAAGAGGAGATTTTGCACAAAGTTGAAGGTTCTCACATATAAAAGCACTGAGAGGTATCAGTATGTCCTTAAACAGCTAACTCAGTTGAGAATCCTCAACAGAGTGCTAGGCTCTCTTCCTGTTAACAGTAATGTCTCTCTTATAAGACCTACAGTGCAGCTTCCATTCACTCGAAAGGGGCAATTTTGAAAAATCCTGGTAGTCCTCATCCCTGAAAACCCTGAGAGGTAAGTAGTATTCCATTAAACAACTCATTCAATTCACAAAGCTGAAGAATGTGCTTGACCCTCTTCCTTTTAACATTGATGGATATCATACAAGAGCAACAGTGTTTCTCCATTCACTTCACAGAGGCAATTTTGCACAAAGGTGAGGTTCCTGACTCCTGAAAACTCTGAGAAGTAGGCAGTATTCCTTTAAACAGCTAAGTCAATTCACAATGCTAAACAACTTGCTACACCCTGTTGCTTCAAACATTCATGAGTCTCTTACAAGAGCTACCAGGAATCTTCCATTCGCTTGTATGGGATATTTTGCAAAAGTTGGGTTCCTCACCCATGAAAACGCTGAGAGGTAGGCAGTATTCCTTTACCCAGCTAACTCAGTTCACAATGCTGTTCAAGGTGGTAGACCCTTTCCTTTCTAACATTAATGATTCTCTCAGAAGTTCGACAGTGATTCTTCCCATCCCTCTAAGTGCAGTATTTTGCACAAAGGTGGTATTGCTCACCCATGAAAACACTGAGTTGTAGGCATTATTCCTTTGAAGCAGTATATCAATTCGCATTGGAAAACAAGGTGCTTGACCCTCCTGCTTCTAACATTCATAGTTCTCTTCCAAGAGTTCTAGTGCTGGTTCCACTGACTTGAAAGAGGCAATTTTGCACAAACTTGAGGTTCCTCCACCCATAAAAACACTGAGAGTTAGACAGTATTCCCTTCAACAGGTAAGTCAATTCACAGTGTTTAACAGGGTGCTAGACCCTCTTGCTTCTAACATTAATGATTGTCTTACAAGACCTACAGTGTGCCTCCATTCCCTTGGAAGGGGCTATTTAGCAGAACATTGATTTTCCTCCCCCTGAAAACACTGAGAGTTGGCAGTATTCCATTCAACAGGTAACTCAATTCATAGTGCTTAACAAGATGCTTGACCCTCTTGCTTCTAACACTTATGCATCTCTTACAGGAGAAACAGTGCTTCTTCCTTCCATTGAAACAGGGCTCTTTTGCACAAAGATAATCTTCTTCACACTGTAAATGCCTGAGAGACAGGTAGTATTCCTTTGTAAAGCTCACTCAATTCTCACTTTTAAACAACAGTCGAGACCCTCTTGCTGCTGGAATGAATGGTTTTCATACATCCTAAACTGTTCTGGTTCCATTCAGTTGAAGGCAGCTATTTGGCCCAACGGTGATCTTCCTCACACATGAATAAACTGAGGGGTAGTCAGTATTCCTTTCAACAGGTAACTCATTTCTCATAGGGAGACAAGTGGCAAACTATTCCTGCCTCTCACATACTGCATCCTGCCCTGAGCTACAAGTGAATGTGCATTTCGCCGAAAGTGGGTATTTTTCAAGGAGTGAATGATTCTCCATTGTCAAAGGCTTTCATTTGGCAAGCACTCCTTTCACATGCTAATTCAACTCTCACAGGAAAACAATGTGCTTGCAACTGCTGCTGCAAACCTTGACATCTGCTTGCCAGACACACAGTGCATGTTCCATTCAGTGGAAAGGGTCTATTGGCACAAAGATGGATTTGCTCACACTGTCAAACCCTTGACAGATAGGCAGTGTTCCTTTTGAATGCTAAATCACTTGAAGCTGCTAAACAAAGTGCTTGAGCATCTTTCTTGTAACCTTTGTGGTTCTCCTACAAGACATACAGTAATCCTTCCCTTCATGGAAACAGGCAATTTTGCCCCAAAATCAAGTTCGCCACACTTTCAAACTGTGAGAGGCAGGTAGTCTTCCTTTTAAAACTTCACTCTACTCACACTGTTACACAACTTCCTGTGCGCTCTTGCTTCCAAAATAAATAATTTAATCAGAAGAGCCTCAGAACTTCTTCCATTCTCTTCAAAGGGGAGATGTGGCACAAAGGTGATATACCTCATCCTTGAAAACACTGAGTGGTAGGCAGTATTCCTGGAAAAAAGTTACTCACGTATCATCCGAAGACAAGCTGCTTCACCCTCCTGCTTGTAACATTCATACTTTTCTTACAACACCCACACAGCTGGGTCCAGTCAGTTGTAAGAGGAGATTTTGCACAAAGTTGAAGGTTCTCACATATAAAAGCACTGAGAGGTATCAGTATGTCCTTAAACAGCTAACTCATTTGAGAATTCTCTACAGAGTGCTAGGCTCTCTTCCTGTTAACAGTAATGTCTCTCTTATAAGACCTACAGTGCAGCTTCCATTCACTCGAAAGGGGCAATTTTGAAAAATCCTGGTAGTCCTCATCCCTGAAAACCCTGAGAGGTAGGTAGTATTCCATTAAACAACTCACTCAATTCCCAAAGCTGAAGAAGGTGCTTGACCCTCTTCTTTCTAACATTGATGGATTTCATACAAGAGCAACAGTGTTTCTCCATTCCCTTCACAAAGGCAATTTTGCACAAAGGTGAGGTTCCTGACTCCTGAAAACTCTGAGAAGTAGGCAGTATTCCTTTAAACAGCTAAGTCAATTCACAATGCTAAACAACTTGCTACACCCTGTTGCTTCAAACATTCATGAGTCTCTTACAAGAGCTACCAGGAATCTTCCATTCGCTTGTATGGGATATTTTGCAAAAGTTGGGTTCCTCACCCATGAAAACGCTGAGAGGTAGGCAGTATTCCTTTACCCAGCTAACTCAGTTCACAATGCTGTTCAAAGTGGTAGACCCTTTCCTTTCTAACATTAATGATTCTCTCACAAGATCGACAGTGATTCTTCCCATCCCTCTAAGTGCGGTATTTTGCCCAAAGGTGGTATTCCTCACCCATGAAAACGCTGAGTTGTAGGCATTATTCCTTTAAAGCAGTATATCAATTCGCCTTTGAAAACAAGGTGCTTGACCCTCCTGCTTCTAACATTCATACTTCTCTTCCAAGAGATGTAGTGCTGGTTCCATTGACTTGAAAGAGGCAATTTTGCACAAACTTGAGGTTCCTCCACCCATAAAAACACTGAGAGTTAGACAGTATTCCCTTCAACAGGTAAGTCAATACACAGTGCTTAACAGGGTGCTAGACCCTCTTGCTTCTAACATTAATGATTGTCTTACAAGACCTACACTATGCCTCCATTCCCTTGGAAGGGGCTATTTAGCAAAACATTGATTTTCCTCCACGTGAAAACACAGAGAGTTAGGCAGTATTCCATTCAACAGGTAACTCAATTCATAGTGCTTAACAAGGTGCTTGACCCTCTTGCTTCTAACACTTATGCATCTCTTACAGGAGAAACAGTGCTTCTTCCTTCCATTGAAACAGGGCTCTTTTGCACAAAGATAATCTTCTTCACACTGTAAAAGCCTGAGAGACAGGTAGTATTCCTTTGTAAAGGTCACTCAATTCTCACTTTTAAACAACAGTTGAGACCCTCTTGCTGCTGGAATGAATGGTTTTCATACATCCTAAACTGTTCTGGTTCCATTCAGTTGAAGGCAGCTATTTGGCCCAACGGTGATCTTCCTCACACATGAATAAACTGAGGGGTAGTCAGTATTCCTTTCAACAGGTAACTCATTTCTCATAGGGAGACAAGTGGCAAACTATTCCTGCCTCTCACATACTGCATCCTGCCCTGAGCTACAAGTGTATGTGCATTTCGCCGAAAGTGGGTATTTTTCAAGGAGTGAATGATTCTCCATTGTCAAAGGCTTTCATTTGGCAAGCACTCCTTTCACATGCTAATTCAACTCTCACAGGAAAACAATGTGCTTGCAACTGCTGCTGCAAACCTTGACATCTGCTTGCCAGACACACAGTGCATGTTCCATTCAGTGGAAAGGGTCTATTGGCACAAAGATGGATTTGCTCACACTGTCAAACCCTTGACAGATAGGCAGTGTTCCTTTTGAATGCTAAATCACTTGAAGCTGCTAAACAAAGTGCTTGAGCATCTTTCTTGTAACCTTTGTGGTTCTCCTACAAGACATACAGTAATCCTTCCCTTCATGGAAACAGGCAATTTTGCCCCAAAATCAAGTTCGCCACACTTTCAAACTGTGAGAGGCAGGTGGTCTTCCTTTTAAAACTTCACTCTACTCACACTGTTCCACAACTTGCTGTGCGCTCTTGCTTCCAACCTAAATAATTTTCTCAGAAGAGCCTCAGAACTTCTTTCATTCTCTTCAAAGGGGTGATGTTGCACAAATGTGATATACCTCATCCTTGAAAACACTGAGTGGTGGATAGTATTCCTGGAAACAAGTTACTCACGTATCATCCGAAGACAAGCTGCTTCACCCTCCTGCTTGTAACATTCATACTTTTCTTACAACACCCACACAGCTGGGTCCAGTCAGTTGTAAGAGGAGATTTTGCACAAAGTTGAAGGTTCTCACATATAAAAGCACTGAGAGGTATCAATATGTCCTTAAACAGCTAACTCAGTTGAGAATCCTCAACAGAGTGCTAGGCTCTCTTCCTGTTAACAGTAATGTCTCTCTTATAAGACCTACAGTGCAGCTTCCATTCACTCGAAAGGGGCAATTTTGAAAAATCCTGGTAGTCCTCATCCCTGAAAACCCTGAGAGGTAAGTAGTATTCCATTAAACAACTCATTCAATTCACAAAGCTGAAGAATGTGCTTGACCCTCTTCCTTTTAACATTGATGGATATCATACAAGAGCAACAGTGTTTCTCCATTCACTTCACAGAGGCAATTTTGCACAAAGGTGAGGTTCCTGACTCCTGAAAACTCTGAGAAGTAGGCAGTATTCCTTTAAACAGCTAAGTCAATTCACAATGCTAAACAACTTGCTACACCCTGTTGCTTCAAACATTCATGAGTCTCTTACAAGAGCTACCAGGAATCTTCCATTCGCTTGTATGGGATATTTTGCAAAAGTTGGGTTCCTCACCCATGAAAACGCTAAGAGGTAGGCAGTATTCCTTTACCCAGCTAACTCAGTTCACAATGCTGTTCAAGGTGGTAGACCCTTTCTTTTCTAACATTAATGATTCTCTCAGAAGTTCGACAGTGATTCTTCCCATCCCTCTAAGTGCAGTATTTTGCACAAAGGTGGTATTGCTCACCCATGAAAACGCTGAGTTTTAGGCATTATTCCTTTAAAGCAGTATATCAATTCGCATTGGAAAACAAGGTGCTTGACCCTGCTGCTTCTAACATTCATACTTCTTTTCCAAGAGATGTAGTGCTGGTTCCATTGACTGGAAAGAGGTCATTTTGCACAAACTTGAGGTTCCTCCACCCATAAAAACACTGAGAGTTAGACAGTATTCCCTTCAACAGGTAAGTCAATTCACAGTGCTTAACAGGGTGCTAGACCCTCTTCCTTCTAACATTAATGATTGTCTAACAAGACCTACAGTATGCCTCCATTCCCTTGAAAGGAGCTATTTAGCAGAACATTGATTTTCCTCCCCCTGAAAACACTGAGAGTTGGCAGTATTCCATTCAACAGGTAACTCAATTCATAGTGCTTAACAAGATGCTTGACCCTCTTGCTTCTGACACTTATGCATCTCTTACAGGAGAAACAGTGCTTCTTCCTTCCATTGAAACAGGGCTCTTTTGCACAAAGATAATCTTCTTCACACTGTAAATGCCTGAGAGACAGGTAGTATTCCTTTGTAAAGCTCACTCAATTCTCACTTTTAAACAACAGTCGAGACCCTCTTGCTGCTGGAATGAATGGTTTTCATACATCCTAAACTGTTCTGGTTCCATTCAGTTGAAGGCAGCTATTTGGCCCAACGGTGATCTTCCTCACACATGAATAAACTGAGGGGTAGTCAGTATTCCTTTCAACAGGTAACTCATTTCTCATAGGGAGACAAGTGGCAAACTATTCCTGCCTCTCACATACTGCATCCTGCCCTGAGCTACAAGTGAATGTGCATTTCGCCGAAAGTGGGTATTTTTCAAGGAGTGAATGATTCTCCATTGTCAAAGGCTTTCATTTGGCAAGCACTCCTTTCACATGCTAATTCAACTCTCACAGGAAAACAATGTGCTTGCAACTGCTGCTGCAAACCTTGACATCTGCTTGCCAGACACACAGTGCATGTTCCATTCAGTGGAAAGGGTCTATTGGCACAAAGATGGATTTGCTCACACTGTCAAACCCTTGACAGATAGGCAGTGTTCCTTTTGAATGCTAAATCACTTGAAGCTGCTAAACAAAGTGCTTGAGCATCTTTCTTGTAACCTTTGTGGTTCTCCTACAAGACATACAGTAATCCTTCCCTTCATGGAAACAGGCAATTTTGCCCCAAAATCAAGTTCCTCACACTTTCAAACTGTCAGAGGCAGGTGGTCTTCCTTTTAAAACTTCACTCTACTCACACTGTTACACAACTTGCTGTACGCTCTTGCTTCCAACCTAAATAATTTAATCAGAAGAGCCTCAGAACTTCTTCCATTCTCTTCAAAGGGGTGATGTTGCACAAAGGTGATATACCTCATCCTTGAAAACACTGAGTGGTAGGCAGTATTCCTGGAAAAAAGTTACTCACGTATCATCCGAAGACAAGCTGCTTCACCCTCCTGCTTGTAACATTCATACTTTTCTTACAACACCCACACAGCTGGGTCCAGTCAGTTGTAAGAGGAGATTTTGCACAAAGTTGAAGGTTCTCACATATAAAAGCACTGAGAGGTATCAGTATGTCCTTAAACAGCTAACTCATTTGAGAATCCTCAACAGAGTGCTAGGCTCTCTTCCTGTTAACAGTAATGTCTCTCTTATAAGACCTACAGTGCAGCTTCCATTCACTCGAATGGGGCAATTTTGAAAAATCCTGGTAGTCCTCATCCCTGAAAACCCTGAGAGGTAGGTAGTATTCCATTAAACAACTCACTCAATTCCCAAAGCTGAAGAAGGTGCATGACCCTCTTCTTTCTAACATTGATGGATTTCATACAAGAGCAACAGTGTTTCTCCATTCCCTTCACAAAGGCAATTTTGCACAAAGGTGAGGTTCCTGACTCCTGAAAACTCTGAGAAGTAGGCAGTATTCCTTTAAACAGCTAAGTCAATTCACAATGCTAAACAACTTGCTACACCCTGTTGCTTCAAACATTCATGAGTCTCTTACAAGAGCTACCAGGAATCTTCCATTCGCTTGTATGGGATATTTTGCAAAAGTTGGGTTCCTCACCCATGAAAACGCTGAGAGGTAGGCAGTATTCCTTTACCCAGCTAACTCAGTTCACAATGCTGTTCAAAGTGGTAGACCCTTTCCTTTCTAACATTAATGATTCTCTCACAAGATCGACAGTGATTCTTCCCATCCCTCTAAGTGCGGTATTTTGCCCAAAGGTGGTATTCCTCACCCATGAAAACGCTGAGTTGTAGGCATTATTCCTTTAAAGCAGTATATCAATTCGCCTTTGAAAACAAGGTGCTTGACCCTCCTGCTTCTAACATTCATACTTCTCTTCCAAGAGATGTAGTGCTGGTTCCATTGACTTGAAAGAGGCAATTTTGC